>NC_079173.1:11123653-11153653 GCF_947568905.1 Ostrea edulis | reverse complement strand
ATACATAAACAGAATCATATATCACCGTCAGAAAATTGCAATTTTCCTTAAACAGCGTTATCAAAATTTAATAAAAACTGGTTATGACGATATAATAGCATTCATAACAATTTCATAAAACTGCTTCTTCACAAAAATATACAAAATGTCTGTAAAGATAAAGGAAATCTATCGCATAATAGACTTGATAGAGAAATCAATAAAAACAGAGTTATTGCCCTTGGATTCAATATTTTGAAACTTATCAATGATTGTTCATCAATAACTTAGACTTTTGAAATATTTTATTTTTAACAAGATTTTTTACAATAACTATCGAAAAAGACTCCAACAAAAGGTACGTTCCTATCATGCATAAATCTAAATAAATCATTGATTTTGCAAAATCTGATGACATCACAGAAGGGTGGAATTGTACCAGGCTCTCATATTACCTATTGTTACATATTCGTATGAAATCTGGATTACTGATTTTAAGATTGACATAGATAGCCAATCAAAGTTGCCTTATGAGAAAGTACAAAATACTATTCTGAAAGACATACTAGGTATTCATAAGAAAGCTTCTAATGTTGCAGTACTTTCGGAATTAGGTCGATATCCTTTATACATTAGGATATATGAATCAATGTTTAAATATTACTGTAGGTTAAAAATATGGAATTTGCATCCCAAAATAATAATCCATTGTTAATTGATGCTTTTAAAGAGGATGCAAAGTTATTTCATATAAAAACTAGACTAGTCCAAGCATGACTAAATCACTGAGTGTTATTACAAAAATGATTGGACTTTCCACTTTAGAGATTTCCCATGAAACATTTAACTATTATGAAAATAAAATATCTAATCAATTTGATAACATAAAACAAACAAATTGTGGAAAACTTGTATCTCATAGCCAAGTATACAATTATAATTTTAAATTGTAAGAATATTTGATATTTACATTACCAAAAGCTTACAGATCTCTACTCACTATGCTAAGTGAACAGCCCCTCAATATTGAGGTTGGGAGATACTGTACACCTCCAATTCCACGATCTAATAAATTTTGCAAATTCTGCTTGAATGAAGTTGAGGATGAGAAACACTTCCTATTATACATTCACAAAGCATTTTTGTCAATATTTGAAAGAATTTTTTAATCTAAGGTACACTGAATTGAGAAATCAGGACAATTGTGGTTAATCTGAAAATGTGTATTATGTTATACATGTATATATACTAGAATATGTTGTTAATATATGATGTATACCTCATGTTTGGTAATCGTCAATAAAGCATTATCTTAGTTTGAATTTTGAATTTAATTTTAGGTCGTTACGATGAATTCTTAACCCCCTCCCCCTTCCCCAAATGATAATCCCATATATTTTTATTTTTAGGGATATAACAGTTACTGACGTCAGGTACATGTAGTTACTGAAAGCAAACATGCTTATTTTGGACTCCGTGAAAAGTTGTCTCGCAAATAAACCGTGAACCCAACACTGTGGTGTTTGTCACTTGATACACAACTGGACCGGTCGCGGTAGCTCAATGGTAGAGCGTTCGCTTTGTAACTGGGAGCTCATGAGTTCGAGTCCCGCTTGTGTCTTGGCCGCGTCAAACCTAAGACGTTAACATAGGTAGTGATTCCTCCTTCGCCAAACGCTCGGCATTTAAAAGTGAGAATCATGATTCTTTCAGATATGACCTTGAAAACGGAGGTCCCGTGTCGATGCTGGCGTTGACACGTTAAACGCCAAACATAGGTCTAATTTGTAGTACTCCACCTTAAGGAGGTATGCTACACCAGAGAAATTTGATGTAGATGAAAAGTGGAGGATATGTACAACAATATTTTGAAGTTGAAAATTTTCAAATTTACTTTATTTTGACAAAAAATACAGTTTTAGTAGAAGGTAATCTGAAAAAATTTAAAACCCCTGCTGGACTCGAACCTGCAACCTACAGTTCAGCAGTCGGTATTCTAACCTACTGAGCTACTAGGCTAGGTATTTAAATGGAAAAGGAAAAGTCAAATATTGCTGATATCGATTTTTTCATCCATGTTTTTAAAGGAAGTCAGCCATTATGACGATGTAGAGTACTACCTTAAGCTGTGTTTGGAAAAATATCTATACACCCAAAATAAAATACATATACGAAAGATAAGTAGCAGAATTCAACTACAAATTATTACACTGTATTTTATGTAATAATTTAAGTGGTAGTAAATGGAACAAAGATGTTTCTTTATGTGAATTTTGTCAAGCTATAGAAGACACTGAGCACCTTTTTTTCGACATGTAAACTTACAAGAAATGCATGGAAGTAAATTGGCATTTTCTTGAAAATTGGAAAAGCATAGTATGTATTTGGATTTTACTATGAAGTAAAACAAAACATGATTTCTTTATTTCTTTCACAATGTATAAATACAAAATGAAAGGTAAATTTAACAATGTTAATATGTCTGAGGAAAACCTTCGAATAAGGCTGAAAGATGGTCTCTCCATGCAAAACAATGTCCTAAGAAAAACGAATACAATTATAGATAATATTTATCTGAATGCAAGTAACTGTCTTTAGGAAAAACATATACATGTATATCTAAATGACGTACTTGTTCATAGATATATGATTATAATGTGTTTTAAGATAATAGAAAGCTATCCGTGATGTTGGACTGTAAATAAGGTGTGTCTGGTGGCTTTCCTAGATCGTTTATATATAATGCTTTCATATTTCATTTATATATAATGTCAATTACTTCATAGCTTTCTTATAACATTTATGTATTATGCATCAATTTATTTAGTACATTACATTATTACATATATGTATGATTCTAATAATTTTACTGTTTTCATATATAATTTATGTCATATATCATTTATATATAATACATGTATTTATCAATGTATTTAGTACATTATTCTATACTTTTCTATATCATTTTCATATGATGCATCGGTTTATTTAGTACATGATTTTCACAGTACACTATTTTGTAGCTTTCATATACCATCTTTACGTGTAATTATTTATTACGAACATTATTTCTTGTGATGCATTATGATCTGAGTACTGTCGTTTAATGTGACAGAAAAATCTAATGTTTAATATTTGTTTTGTTATGTGTATGAAAGGTGAAGAAAACGAACAGTGATCAATCTCATAACTCCTCTAAGCAATGCAATATATTACAAATAAGAGAGAGAGAGAGAGAGAGAGAGAGAGAGAGAGAGAGAGAGAGAGAGAGAGAGAGAGAGAGAGAGAGACAGAGAGAGAGACAGAGAGAGAGAGAACACGATCTGTATTTTTATCCATTCGACTAAATACACGTACGAGTTGATCTGTACAAGTTGGAGTACTAATTGACCAGTACATGTTACACTTTTCTCCTGACAGCTGATGAGACCTAGGTACCCTCTATATATAGCTATCACGTGGAGATACTAACATGAGATGTCTTTCATCTGCTTTTGTTCTCCAACATGACTTTCCGAGAAGATCCGGGTTAGAATAGGTTCTCAGTACCCTTTGCTTGTCGTAAGAAGCGACTAAATGGGGCGGCCCTTCGGATGAGAACGCAAAAACCGAGACCCGTGTCACAGTAGGTGTGACACGATAAAGATCCCTCCCTTCGATTAGAAAAGGTCCTCAGTATCCGTTGCTCCTCGTAAGAGGCGACTAAATGGGGCAGTCCTTCGGATGAGATTACTAAAAACCGAGGTCCCGTGTCACAGCAGGTGTGACACGACAAAGATCGATCCTTGCTCAATGGCCGAAAGTGCCGAGCATAGGCCTAAATGCAGCCCTTCACGGGCAATGGTGACGTCTCCATATGAGTGAAAGATTCTCAAGAGGGACGTTAAATAGTATACAATCAATCAATTTATCTACATGAGACACTCGGATGTTCCTTTGGTCCACCTCTAATACATTACTCTTAATTTAAAAGAAAAGAAGAAATCTCTGTCATTTCATAAACCAATACATGAACATGACATGATGTACAATTGGTTCAGACCATGAATGGGTTTAAGACAAGATGGTAGGCGAATGTCAACTTCAGGGAAAAGTAATACGTAAGGATTAATTTATAGCATAATTTTAAAAAAAATCTTTTTAAGTTTGATTTTGTACCCATTTATCTTACATTCAGAATTATTTCTTATATTTATATACCCTACTTCTTTTAATATGTGTTTATTTCACTGATATCTGTCTGTATGTATGTTATTTGCAAGACCATGTTGAAAACTAGTGTTATAGCTAAATATGTAATCCTGGATAAATAAAGCCCTTATTATTGTTTTTACTATATGTTCTATTTTAGCTTTGGCGTTATGAGTAAAATTGATAAATAACAAGTAGTAACCTTAATCTGCAGTGGCGGACCTAAACCTTACTGTTGGGGGGTGGGGGTGGGGATAAGACCCGTAGGAGGAGGGAATGGGAGGGAATGAAAGAAGATTGATTCAAAATGGTGCATTTTAATGCATTTTCGACTGAAAATTTTGTTTCTTCTTCCATTCATATATATAGTCACCACATCCTTTATAGAATTTAAACAAAAAGAATAAACTTTACTTATTGATTCAAAATAATTCATTTTATTTCATTTCAGACTTTTTTCCCTGACCCCCCCCCCCACCCCACCCCCTGAATCCGCCACTGATCTGATATCAATCGCTGCATGTTTTTACACAAAGACAATTACACTGTACATGTAAGTGTGAGGTTTGAATCAATAACCATAACAGATTCATATCTAAATAAAAAACAGTGTTGTGCCGTAAATGATATCTGCCTTCTTCAGGACGATAGGAGATTTATATAGATATGAATGTAATTATAAAGAAGAAACAAACTAAACTTCAAAGGCCTGATAAAACGGTGTCTACACATCGAAAATCGTCACATTTTTACCGACATTTAAAACGGTTGAGTCACAGCTGAACTGGACTAATGAGCAGGCACAGTGTAAAAAACAAAGAACGAGTTAACAAAGTAGTATAAATAAATAAATTATTAACTCGTTCCAACGAGTGGATATAAAAAAAATCGTACCTGGAGGTGTAAAAAATTAAAACTCAATAACCAGTATAGAACTACATGTATAGTGAAAAAATTAAATAGATAAATGCTGGTGTTGAAGTGCATGTATAATAGCAATAAAGTGTAATGAAATAATTAGGGGACTATAGTATGAATGTAATAATAATCAAATTTTATTTTTATAAGATATCTTATAAAACATACATGTATAAGATATATTTAGATAACATATCACAAAGCCGATTGAATATACTCGCCTAGTTTCATTCTTTAATCTGATGAAGAATGAAAACATACTAGCGGAGTGCATTCAGTCGGCTTTGTGGTATTTTTATACTACTTACATATATATATTTTTTTCTATATTCTGTATGTGTGTCATTGTGAAGTCGACGCGCATTCGGCCAGGTGACTTTTTAAGTGTTTCCGTCGTCCGGTTAAGCAGGAAACAAGCGTTATCAATAACCATCAGATACCACGGCATGCACAAAAATACCACCAAAAACAAAAGATGGGAGGGTTCGTCAGGGGACACGTGGAAAGTTTTCGATAATGTGATACTATATGCAGAAATTGTCATGCGGGCATGAATTTTCTTCATATATTTAGCGGAACTTTTCTTTCTTATTTCATTTGCTTTTATATTGCTGACGGGTGCTGTAGTATGGATCTCAACATTATTTCATTTCTGGTCTATATATCCATTTTTGCCATCGGCGGAACAATAGGAAATTCTTTAATAATTGCTGTGTATTTTTCCAACAGAAGAAGTTTCTTTAATAGACATTACATCGTAGCTTTGTCTATTGTGGACCTGGTGGTAGATGTACTCGTAGCGCCTTACACTGCGGTGTTTGAACTCCGACTTGTCACCAGCGACTTCATTTGCCACGGAGCGGAGGTCCTTCGACATGCCATTATTGGATTCTCCAACCTGATTTTGATCCTGATTGCTTCCGAACGCCTCCTGATGGTGTGGAAACCAACTCATATCGTGTCTGAGAGGAAAAAAATTATCGCCATTCTTATAATTCTTGTTATTTCTATTCTCTTTGGACTTCCAGCAGGTGCGATATACCAAGTTTCAGTAAACACTGCAATACTTAAAGTTAACGGCACCGATTTAGGAGGAAACGCTTCCGTCACAACAGAACCCCACTGTCAATATACTACACGTATTTTAGGTGACGAAATGAGCCAAATATATAGAAATTTCATTGCCTTTGTCATTCTTTTGGAATTTGTCATATTGATTGCAGTGTATGTAGTTGTTTATACACTTGTATGCCGCCAGAAAATGCGCCTAAGGCGTTCACAGAGCGCGCTAAAATCACACCGAAGACCCAAACGCAGTGAAGTAAGCCAAACCACATCTAGTGTTCAGAGTCATCTGTCGGACTGTAATTCAACAGATGACAATGATTCCAATCTGCAATCAAAAACTAAGAAACTAAAGATCAAAACTGGAGGTAAGTGGTGGAATCTCAACAGGAAAAATGGTGTTTCTGTCAAAATGTCGGAATCTGGTACGGAATCAGAAGTCGTTGCCGTGACTTTGACTAGCTTTGCCAAGAACAATACACATACAGACAAGCGGATGAGGGCTCTAAGTTTAGACACTGACACAACCCTTGCAGATACCGACCAAGAGGGGACCGACTCAAAAGGAAATCAAACAAGAACGAAGAAAAAGAGGGTGAAAAGAAAAATTCGATTTTCCAAACATGCTAACTCTGTCCGCACGAAAACCTGGACGATGTTGTTTATTTGTACCTTTATTTATATCATATGTTGGATTCCATTTTTCTTGGAAATCTTTAATTTGACCAGTATTTTGGTTTTGAGATATTTCTTTTTCCTTGGTCACGCAACAAATCCTATTGTCTATAGTATAGTGAATGTGAAGGTTAGAAACGCAATCAAGAAACTGTTGAGAATTAGATGCAGAGAAACATACTGACATTGGGGTATTTACCATTGCTATTCCCGTCCAGTGTCGAAATACCATCTTCACACACGTTTTTCTGAAATATTTGAACCTTTTCAATGGAAATGGAATGTGTAGTTTTTCTAAAAAGCTAAACGAGGATTTTCTTTTGTTCCAGAAGAGTTTATTTGTGTTGATGACTGCTTTTCATTTGAAACGTTCATAAACATTTCTCAGTCCAGTATAACTTATGTTCATCCAGAAGACAAATTGTAGTTGAGTCGGTCACCACAATATTATGTTAATGATGGAAATATTAGTGATAAGTAATTATCAATGATGATAAAACATCTGTGAATTTTCTGTGTATGAACTAACGAGTCAGTTTCTAGTTATCGGTGAATTATGTACATTTTTGTTTAAATCTTGTTGCTTCGAATTCAGACAACTACGACCTCTTCAGATTTTGGTATTTTTGCCGTGTTTGTATATATCCAGCTGCACTGTAACGTTGCCATGTAGTCATACATTGGAAATTCATTGACAAAACATGTTGTCCATGTACTGTACATAAATACTACTCATTTTCATGACTGCGTGTGCTTTGTTTTGTGGTTTTGCTGAGATCGTACGATGAAGCGCCTGACGGCCTAGCACAAGGCGAGCAGTTTGAACGTAACTGTTAGGACCAAGAGTTCAACAAGCAATTGTTTGGTCCGAGAGAGTTCTGTTTGGTACAAGAGTTCAGTTTGGTCCGAGGGTTCGAATTGTCATATGAATTCCGTTTGGTCCGAGAGTTCGATTTGGTGCGAGAGTTCAACAGATACCAAATGATGAAGTACTGTTAACGGATTCGTTTTTGATGATTATGTAACAATGTCATTGACTTTTGGCTAGGTTGCACGACGTGCAAACGGCGTACGATGACATTTTTCAGACCCTGTACATTATAGATGTAATAAAAACATTGAAGATATATATGTGACTTTTTAAAAGTCTTTGCTGAAGATGTTGGCTATTTTGCTGGATGGTGAAAAATCGCCAAAAAATTTAAGCGCTAAAATTTCAATTCATATAAACCATACATTTACATGCACACAAAAAATGAAGCGCTAATATTTCAAGCTAAATTATTTAATGGATAATCCGCTAGATATTTCCAACGCCAAAATTATCCGTATCAAATTCTAAAAACAGAATTCGGGTTCTGGACTTCATTTGCGTCTAGAAGCCAACTTTCTTCACCTTAAATTAGCAGTTGTTTTTACACTTGACTTTTGGGAAGGTCAAGATTGAGAACCACTATTATTTATGGATTTCATAATCATGCACCTCTAAAAAAAATCGATTCAAGAACAGAAATGGCCGGGTTGCTTTGAACCATGATATCTATCATATAGACAGCAGTACAAAACATACTGGGGAAAAAATTATATATAAAATGTAGAATTGTTAAAAAAAAATGGAAAGCACTTTTCTCCTCTTGAAATACATTTATTTTACAAGATATTTATTTCTCACACCAATAAAACAAAAATAAATTGAATGCACATCTCCCAACAATAAGATTCACCGATTCCTCAGTACTTCACTAAGAACAGAACTCTTTTGCAAAGACTTTTTGGATTGATTGATTGTATCTTGTTTATCGTCCCTCTCGAGAATATGTCACTCATATGGAGACGTCACCATTGCCGGTGAAGGGCTGCAACTCAGCGCTTACGGCCTTTGAGCAGGGAGGGATCTTTATCTTGCCACACCTGCTGTGACACGGGACCTCGGTTTTTGCGTCTCATCCGAAGGATCGCCCCATTTAGTCGCCTCTTACGACAAATAAGGGGTGCTGAGGATTGAGGACCTAATGAAACCCGGATCATCACGGGACAAGTCGTTCTGAACAAGCAAACACAAAAATCCTCACAGTATGGCATGCTTTTGTTTTAGTCCCACTTGCACTTCCGTCGAGTAATACAGAATGATTGGAATAAAATTGACGACGGAAAGGATAAATCCACTTGAATATATTTGGTAGAGAATTTACGATTTTAATGCCATTTATGTAAAAAAAAAAATGGATATTCATTGATACTAGATTATTGAATGAAAATATAGACATAATTATATAGCATATAAAAAGTGCCGAGAATGCGAATTTTAAAAAATAGAAAATAAAAAAAGTGATGGGAGGGGGGTTCGAACCATGACAAAAATGGTTTGCTAAAATAATTCTCGACACAGTCGTTAACATTTTTCTTTGTCCTTTATTTATATATATATATATATATATATATATATATATATATATATATACAGTATATGAAATTTAAAATGACACATTCCATATAAAACAATCATTTACTGCTAGCGCTTTTTCCATGTCTATGGAGTGTGTCATTCTGATTTATATATATATATATATATATATATATATATATATATATATATAATTAAAGTTACATAATGATTATTAATTAACAATGAAAGTAAAGATCATAGAATACTTTTAATCAGAAGCACCTGCTGATTAGGTAATACGCAGTACAATAAACAGATTAACATATCAGTTACAATGAGCGTGACTTTGATTCGTACATAAACGGAAGTAGATAATTTCAACAGGATATGCACTCAGAGTCGCTCAATGTTTCCGTGTTTATGTGTCATTATCATTCAGAAGGGTCTAAAAATGATATTAATATTCTTAATCAAAATAAAGACGATACATTTCACTAACATGCATGTAATTTATACTAAAATTCGAAATGTGCGTAATTCAACAACATTTGTGATTTTTTTTTTTCAATTTTGGGAAATTTGTATAGAGTTATATTTATATAGGGAGGGGTAATATACTTCAAATTTTGAACATAATACAAAATTTACAAGTCCATTATATTATCACTATTTTTAATAATTCTATATTTGTACTTATTACAACCAAACTACTTTTTTGTGAGTTCCACTTACTTTAGAATGCAAATTATTAGCTACATGTGTAGTTAGTATCAGGAAAAATCGTTTTACATCCAAGATTTTTTAATAAGCCGAATATACTTAAGTTTAGTGAGATTATATCAAACACAAGTTTCAAATCGTTGCAAAAAATCTCTGTTTCTTCATACATGTAACTAAAATTCATGATGCAGTCTGTCCTCCATAACTAATATCTCTTTGCTTTTTCATTTCATTTGTTTGTAGCTATAGTATGCACATCTCTTATATGTTTTTATCTATATTTTATTTATATCTTTTTCTATTCACGATTCATTAAGGCGACTTATCATTGCCATTTATTATTTACTGTACCTTATGTTCCATTGATTGATGGTGTGAGCGAAATAAAAGAATTTGAATGGGAAATCATTTATGTAAAGGCGCGCTCTATGAGGGACAATTCAATTTTCTCAAATATACCTGAGAGAGTCCAAATGTGACTAAACTATATTACGAGAATTCCTAGAAAAAGAACTGGATGTCGCTGAAGTGAGCAACAAAGAGTTTCATAGAGCACATAGAATGACGGGACGTAACAAACCCAAGCAACAGTGACAGAATTTAACGACTTCAAACAGAGGCAAGACGTCATAGACAGGCATAGAGAACTGAGGGGTACAAACTACTACAGAGCTAGATCCAGTAAATGTTCTACCAAAACCCTGGCTTTGCTCCTTACGTAAATATTAACTGCTGTGAAGGAGAAACTTCAAAACATATACCAGAAGTGGTGTAAATAAATCAAGTGTTGATTCTTAAAACTTCTAAAGAGCATTTAGAAAAACTTTTCTTAAATCAACAACATCAAAACGCATGACTTTTCAACACCTTACACGACCATTCCTCATGATAAATTAAAGACTAGACTTTTTGACATCAGTTGCTTCTTCAACAAAAAAAAAGGAAATATTCATATCTACATGTAAGCATTAAAAAATTATTTTGTTAAACACCACTCTGATTCCACGCACAAGTACTCTGAAGTTGAAATAAAAATATGCTGGAGTTCCTCATTGACAATATCTTCGTAGTCTTTATTGATCAGGTCGTCCAACAGTCTACTGGAATTCCCAAGGACATGAATTGGGCGTCTTTGTTAGCTGACCTGTTTTATATTCTTATGAAGCAGAGTTTATTAAAAAGCTTATACATGAGGAGAAATAATCTCGTGCAGTGACCTTCACCTCGACATTGAGATATATCGATGACGATTTTTCTATTACATATATAACAATAATCATTTCGATTTGATATATCCATGTGAATCCGCCGTAAAATGGCTGAAATATTGCCAAAACGGCGTAAAACCACAATCAATCAATTGTCGATTCAATGTATCCCTGCCCACTCCCGCCGGTAAGTGAGAAAGTTTCCCAGTTTACTTTCGGAAGGTCGGTGGTCTCTTCCCAGGTACATTGTATCTGGGTTCTCTCTTCCACCAATAAAAACTGGGCGGCACCAGATAACTGAAAAATTGTTGAGTGTGGCGGAAAACAGCAAAACAATCAATCAATCAATATATCCCCGTGAGCTCGAAATAAAAGACACCACAAAGTCCTCCACATCTGCTTCATACTTAGATATCTTATTGAAATATCAACAGCAAACTAACATTTCAACTTTATGACAAACGGGATGATTTTAGTTGTTTTCGACTGGTATATATGGTAAATGTTACTGATAACAGAGAACATTCTAATCTATCTACTAGTGCTATATGTACACATATGAAGTACATTAAAGTGATATTCGACATGATGCTAATGATTTGAAATTCAAACTGGCCCCAAGACCATAAACTGAGAATAGACTTAAGTCAAAATTTTGATTGCTTATATCTTAAGATTTATCTAGATCTTATGTTTAGAAAATTACAGGTTTATATTTAAAAAAATCAAATGCAAACATATTCTAAAAATTTTGTTTGTTTGTGAAAATTATTTCAAACGTTAGCTGAATTTGAAATTTAGACTTAAGAATATTCTCAGTTTATAGTCTTGAGGTCTGGCTAGGAGGTTATAAAAGTTGGCTCGGGCTCCAGCTCCAACTCTAGCTCGAATAAAAGATTTGGAGTATGGCTCCAAATGATTTTAGGTTATAAAAATGGCTCAAGCTCTGGCTCCAAATCAGGCTCGAAAGTTGTCTCGAAATTTTGAGCCAGAGCATATACTCGAAATGTGGGTTATAAAACTTTTGAGTAAGGAAATCATACTCCAAATGGAGTATGCCATGCTTAAATCTCGAGTACTAAGCTCTATAGCTTACTTGAGATTTAAAGTATGTACTCAAATGCCAACAAATGACATATTGGGAACGTGCTACACGCATTATCAGAGACAGATCAGATTACTTACTCCTTCTAGGCACCTGATCCCACCTCTGGTGTGTCCAGGGGTCCGTGTTTGCCCAACTATCTGTTTTGTATTGCTTGTAGGAGTTATGAGATTGATCACTGTTCGTTATCTTCACCTTGCATTAGAAGAATTATCTGCAGATGATGTTTTTGCAAGATATATATTCCACCCACACACCATTATGGATCTCTTGCGTCAGCTGCCAGACATATCATCTCCAACTCAGTGGAACCTTCCAATTCCACCCCTCCTTCAATTACTAGTAACGCTGAGATTTTACCGATTTTATAGAGCTTGAAATATGTCTCCTAGTTAGTCACCTACGCTATTTTCTATAATATTTTACAAGGTGAAATTAATAAAATGACGCAAATTTTATTTATCGCTTAGTACATTTTTCTAAACAAGATACCACGATTTACCTTAAATTTGAAAAATGTACGGGGGGGGGGGGGGGGGGGGGGCGCCAGCTGCGCTCCCCTTTAAATCCGCCACTGGCTACAGCTCTGCAGCTAGCAAGTTTCATGTACTTCACAGCTCCATTATATTGATTAACAAAGAATTAAAATGAGAATATCACTTTAACACATGTTATGGTAAGTGAAGTGCATTTAATCATAAAACATTCGATCCTCATTCCTATTTTAAATGATAATGATTTATAATTAGTTATGCCAGAGACATGTTACGCCTCTACAATAAAATCACTGATCTATTTTGAAAATAATTTTCTCACACATTTAAAACATCTGCCACTTCTTCACAACCCTGTCTCCTTGTAATAGTTTGTGTACCGGACAAGGTAGGATGGCAATAGATATGCCTAAGCACAAAACACAACAACGTGTGCCACCATTTATTAGCTGGTACTCTTTCTAACTAAACTGGTTACAAAAACAAAAGTACAAGTAAACAATAATCAAAGAACCATTGATATCTGGAATCCGGAATAAGTCAGAGTTGATAACATTACAACTTTTCCCTTATAAAAGTTTAATGTCATTAAACTTAAGTTCATGCACTAGTCAATGAGTTATTTTCCTTCAGATTAATAGGACTACACATCATAACAAAATTGTAACTTCCTTAGTATGACTAATGACTTGGGTAGACTGCCCAGTCATATAAAACACTAATAATAATGCAATGGGGATTACATGTATTCTGCCCCAGATCACAAACACACACGGTGTACTGTGGTCCGTTGTCGCTCTTGACTTCGTATGGAATGCCATGTCTAGCAAAAATTGACTTGAGTCTGTCAATGATGGTACTACTTCTGGTGTTCGGCAGTTTTGTCACTTCGAAATATCTAGAGTAGTAGTCTGTGACCACCAGATAGTCACTATTGTGTAGACTGAACAAATCTGTTCCTACAGTTTGCCATGGTCCTTCAGGAATCGCTGTTGAGACAAGAGGTTCCCTTGGGTTTTGGTTTCGGAAATCCATGCAAATGTTGCATTGAAGAGTCATGTCATCAATATCTTTGTTGATATTCGGCCAGTACACGAGGTTTCTAGCTCGTCGTTTGGTTTTCTCCATGCCCATGTGTCCTGTGTGTAGTTGTCGCAAGATTTCTGGTTGTAATTCTCTTGGGATCACAATCTTTTCTCCTTTAAGAATCAATCCATCTACCACAGTAAGAAAATCCTTGATTTTCCAAAATGTTTGTAAGGTTCTGTTTGCTGCGAATGTCTTGTATGGAGGCCATTCACTCTGAATGCAATCCTTCACTGTTTTTAGGTTATTGTCACTTTCCGTTTTCCTTCGGATTTCCTCCAGAATGTTCCTGGACATGGGCACACTTTGTAAAAACACAGAATGAACAAATGTATCTAATTCCTGATTCAAAGATTGGGATACCTGTCTGTTGACGGGAAGATATGCTCGTGAAAGCGTGTCAGCAACTACTAGTTCTCTGCCAGGCTTGTGTTTGAATGTGAAAGTGTACTTCTGTAATCTAAGTAGAAGTCTTTGAAGTCTTGGAGGTGCCTGTGAGAGTTGTTTCCTCAGAATTGATTCGAGTGGCTTATGGTCATTTTCGACTGTGACATCAACACCATATGTATACTGATTAAATCGTTCTAGTCCGAATGTCACTGCAAGTAATTCTTTTCCAATCTGTGCGTATCTGGTTTCCGCATCAGTAAGTGCTCTCGACGCATACGCAATAGGTTTGTCACTTTGTAGAACAACAGCTCCTAGTCCAGATTTTGATGCATCCACACTTACAATCACAGGTTTCTTGACATCGAAGAAGGTGAGAACTGGCGCTTCGGACAAAACTCTCTTGATTTCCTTGAATGCACTTTTCTGACCTTGATCCCAGTGAAATGTCACCTCCTTTCTCAGAAGAGTTCTGATTGGTTGTGTGATATTTGATATGTTTGGTATGAATTTGGCCAAGTAGTTGATGGTGCCCAGTAGTCGTTCGACTCCCTTCTTGTCTTCTGGTGGCGGCATCCTGGTAATCGCTTCAATTTTCCTTGGATCCGGTTTCACACCGTCACATGATAAAATGTGTCCAATGTAAGTGACTTCAGAACTTCCGAATCTGCATTTGTCTTTGTTTAGAGTCAAATTGATCTCTTTACACTTTTCTAACACTGTCCTTAACCTCTGATCATGTTCCTCTCTGGTCTCCCCGCAGACTAATATGTCATCAATGTCCACTTCTACTCCTGGAATGTGACAGAAATGTTGTGAGATTCGTTTCTGGAAGAGTTCCTGTGCACTTTTGATCCCAAATAGCATCCTTCGAAAACAGTAACGTCCGAAAGGTGTGTTAAATGTTGTAAGTTTTTTGCTCTGTGGGTCAAGTGGTATCTGCCAATAGCCACTGTTTGCGTCCAGTTTACTGAAGACTCTAGCTCCTGCTAATCGAGTGGTGATTTCCTCAATTGTGGGTAATTGGTAATACTCTCGCTTGATCGCTTTGTTGAGATCCCGTGGGTCCAGACATATCCTTAATTTGCCATTGGATTTTTCCGCACAAACAATAGAGTTGACCCATTCCGTTGGTTCGTCTACTTTTCCAATTACGCCTTGTGACTGCATTTCATCCAATGAAGCTTTCAATTCATTTCGTAGTGCTGCTGGAAATGTTCGAGGTGGGTGCACAACAGGTTGCACAGTAGAGTCTAGCTGTATGTGGTAAGGGTCTCGTAGACATCCCAAACCTTGGAACACTGATGAGAATTGACTGAACAGGTCTGTTTTATCTTCTTTCTGAGTCATCATAGTGAGTTTAACCAATCCGAGGTCTACACATGATTCCAGTCCGAGTAGTGGAGTAGTGTCTGTTTTTGTCACAAAGAATTCCAAATCGCGATTCTTGTACCTCAGAAAACACTTCCCTATGATCGGTATGTGGTTGCCCATGTAACACTTTAATGTCACTGAAGTGTTTACAATTTGTTTTTTCACTGGCAGTTTGCTCAAGATGTCTCTGGGAATTATGTTAACTTGCGACCCTGTGTCAATCTTCAGTCTTACAGTCATTTTGTTGAACACGTGATTCACATATGCCTCATCCTTGGTAACGGTACTTGTGTTGCTATTCACTGCGTCTATGAAGAATTCCTCATCGGTAGTCACTTCATTGTGTTGTACAATGTTTACGTTTTTAGTTCTGCACATTTTTGCATTTTAAACAGTTCTTCCCATGTGCTGGATACTTACCCGCGTCATGACCAGTTCCACACTTTCCGCATGTTCTCGGGAGTTTGTCGGTTTTACACTGTGCTTCTTTCTGTCATTTCTGTTTACCTGTTGCTTGCGATACTCTCTGTCCTTTGATGATTTCTTGAACACTGCGGCTGCAGTCGCTTCTTGACTGTGCAAATCCTTGAGGTGTATTGCCGATTCCTCATTGGCTCTGCACACGCTAAATGCACTCTCCAGTGTCAATTTGTTGTCCCGAAGTAGCCTCTCTTTCACTCTCTCCGAGTTAACACCACAAACAATTCGATCGCGCAACATATCCTCTTCTAAGGCTCCAAATTCACAGTTTTTAGCTATCACACGTAAATTTGTAACATACTGATTTATTGTCTCTGTTTTACCTTGTTGCCGTGTGTGGAATCTGTGTCTCCAAACCGTTATGTTTTCCCGGAGTGCACAGTATTCCTTGAACTTCGTAAACAAAGGTTCTATTTTGTCCTTGTCGTCATTCGAAATTGTCATCGTGTTGTAAATTTCACGCCCATCTTGCCTGATTATGTAGAGGAATGCACTGCATTGATCCTTTTCGGCCCGCTCGTGCATAGCGATGTTCAAATACAACCGCATGGTTTGTTCCCATTTCCTCCATCGTTCAGGGAGATTTCCATCTGATGATGAAAAATCCAATTCCGGGGGTGGTCTTATGCGCTCCATCTGACACCATGTAATATTATGTGTACCCGACAAGGTAGGATGGCAATAGATATGCCTAAGCACAAAACACAACAACGTGTGACACCATTTATTAGCTGGTACTCTTTCTGGATTGAGAGTACCAAACCCCCGTATGCGTAACCCGGACGCAGTTTACCCAAGATTGAGCGGAGGTATAAATGTCTAGGTGTTGCGTGATTGGCTAATATCAAGAGTGAAATTATTTGGAATTGAAAGAAATATTATAGAGGTTCAAATTAATTGTCAGGATGAAAAATTATCGCACAAAATCGAGAAATGACTGAGGAAATTACCATGGTAGGGGTGTGCTTAAAATGAAGTGTGTAATTTACTGCAGATTGCTATGTGTTGTAAAAAAGTACAAATATGGTCTATAAAAGGCACGGGACCCTATATATTTTTTGTCATTTTTTATCAACACTTGGATTGAACTTTGAAATGTTTGCGGTCATTTGTTTAAAATTGATATAGTTAATTAGTGAGAGGGCCAAAGGTTAACATTGAGGTCTATGGGAAATGAATTGGTACTCTTTTCCCTATTCTAACTAAACTGGTTACAAAAACAAAAGTACAAGTAAACAATAATCAAAGAACTATTGATATCTGGAATCCGGAATAAGTCAGAGTTGATAACATTACCCTCCTCTTTGCCAAGTCCGATCTCCCCCCCCCCCCCCCCCCCCCCCCGACCCTTAAAATCCCCAAATAGGATGTCCTCTCGGTCTAAAACAGCTGATATCAATGTTGTTTCTTCATCTGAAGATCTCTTTGTCCGTACTTTCTTTTCACATAAATCATTACCCTCATTTGATGATAATAGCTTCTGTATATCTTTCTCTGCCATTATATAGCGAGTATAGTTTACATTGCAGACGATAGCGCAGTTTTATGTTGTAAATGTCTATGATATATACATGATACACTGTAAAAATAGAAACAAGAAATATAATTTACATGCATATAGATATACATGTATATAACCCTTTATATTTATAGAAATTTCATCCAACTAACGAGTATTTCCTTTAAAAAATATCATTTAGAACGTTTTAGCAAAACACTGGCACTAACTAAGTAAGTAAGTAAATCTGTTATTATAGTGACATGTGTAATACAATTAAGATACACCTCTGATGCGCCCTGGGGTCAATGTTCTCCCGGCCCTTTATTTGCATTTCGTTTGCCCTGAGGAAGGGAAGGGGCGGGTCGTCCCTGTAATTTTTCTAATTGCTATCTATCAATAAAAATGTATCTATCTATCTATCTATCTATCTATTTATTTATCAATGAAATTATATATTCGAGCAGTCTGATGAACCATGTAGACATGGAGAAATCGCTAGCAGTCAATGATTGTTTTTTCATGGAATGCGTCATTCTGATTTTCATTTATATTCTTGGATTTATAGGGGTATTAGATGGGAAGTTATTTAAATGCATCTGAAAATCATCGCTAGATACGAATGTTAGTGGACAGTGTCCTAAATCTACTAACCATAAATGCCAATAAACATTATTTTCCCTCTTTACACACTTTCAGAAATTTAATTGATACGTTCAAAGATTGGTAAACAGGTTAAACTGATACATAAAGGTCTTAATTAGAAATGAAGTAGACAGATCAATTTCAATTGAATAGATTTTTATTTATTTTTTATTTTAATGTCAAATTTTGTCTTAGAGTAGATAGATGGATACCATAGGTCAACATCCCCCCACCCCGCCCCCATTACTATTCATGTAACTACTTGTAGGTACAAAACAACGCAAATTGCGGAAACTCGTGATCTTCTGCGTCAGGTAATCGGTGAAAATGATGACAAACTAAAGAAAATATTTACATACAAAATATTTCAGGTTGTGTATCTGTTGTTTTTCAATATAGTCATCTACATGCATGGTGATTGAGGAAATCTGATGACCTTGCGAATGTTATTGTTGGTCACGATCTTTTAGTAGGTTCATCTCAACTGTTTAGAGAACAATGTATCGATTCGACGTCTCTGAATTTACTTGGCACCCCGCCATGGGTCACTAAGCGTTGAAGTCATTAAAATCCCGTGAAAATAAAAATCGCATACATCTGAGAAGTGGAAGCGGGTAGTTGCATGTACATATGCTAGAAGGGGAAAAAAGTTTCTTGAACTTCCCAGCACTTTTAATCATGACTGTCAATTTAAAACTGTGTCTCCTAAGTTTCATTGGATTCACAGCGTCGCAGTTGAATCCAGAATTTTGTCCAGACCAGCAATTCACCAGTGTCCCTTACAAACTTTGGTCTGCAACCAATAGCTGGACCGGTGGGGTAAGTGTTATGATCATTTTTCCTCGGTTTTTTGTGTGGGTTTTTTTTTAAATCATTAAATTTGAGTTCTGAAGAGGTTTTACGCTTACCAAAGGGCTGTTACTGCATGTGATTTATTAGAATATAACGTAATCCCGATATAAGAAGAAATAAACAGTTTGTTTTCTATAGATAGAGGAGCCGTTGTCAGCGTGAACTTAAGGACACTTAATTTGCTACAAACAAACTTTTTATTTAAAAAAAAATAATGATGAAAATGAAAACTAAGCTTGTTTATGGAATTAAAATAATTACAATTAACGGTATGAAATGTAATTTATCCCAATGATTTCTTATTTAAGCCCAAAAATGAATATTAACCCACGCTTACCCTTTTTCTTTCAATTTTATTTTATTTTTGGTTTGTATTAAGTGTCCCGAAGTATGCGGTTTCCTCAATCACATGCAAATGTGAATCACCGGTTCGCACGCAGTACAGGTGTAATCAAAAGTTTCTTTTATTATCGTTGGGGATCAAATGTTTTAAGATTATCAAATGTTTCAAGAAATCAGCTGACGCAAGCTGCACGACACGAAAGATAGAAATAAAATGAAACATGTATTATTCTAAATGTTTCTTGCACAAATTGTGTTTAAATACATTTATTATATAAATTATAGACCGATTCATCTAATGAAATAGATAAAGAGAAATTGAAATCCATTTATGACCAATGACATAATATTTCGCAGGCATTTACGGTTTTGAACGACCTTTCAGTACAATAAGAAAGTCTGCAAATGTTACTCGTAACACACAATACGCAATTTCAGATATATCAGCTCTTCTTTGATGGAGGTACGTTCAGTATTTTTGAACGATTGGGTGGGTACACGATATATACATATATATCATAGACTGGTTATGTAGATAACAATTTAAAAGTTGTCAATAGTTTCAGACACTTGCTACATGCGTAAATTTACCCAAGCCAGGTTATATCGCACAATATGCCACACAATTAAATTAATTTCTACATTTTAAGTAAATTAATCTTTTTTAAATAAATTTCTTAAATTCGACCAGGGGCTGTCGATGTGTATCTGGAAATACGAGACGAACTATGTCAACCTGTTGGTATACGTACATATTAAGAATTGTCTAGTTTTAAGATTTGATTTAATAAATGAAATAAAACTGTTAAGCCTTATTTTCTTTAACCAGGTGCTTCCAAGCGCCGCTGATGACGTCACATTAAGCGATGGCGTCTACCTGTTGGACACGAATGTTGACGTCAGAAGTATCACAGTCGAGTCGACCGCTACGTTGGTGTTTAAGGACGTGGATCTTGTCGTTCGGACGCGGTACATCCTGGTCAACGGAGCGCTTTATCTGGGCTCAGAGAAGTGCAAACTACAGAATGTTATCGATATCACTCTTTATGGTCAGTCCCCCCCCCCTTTTTTTTTTAAATTACACGTATATGTTCTGCCATACTTAATTGTTACATACGAACACATCTGAAAGCATCCAATAGTTATGAGAAGAATCCATTGTTAAAAGGAAGCACAACCAACGAAAAATTTATACTTCATCTCCAATGTTAATGGATTCTTGCAATGGTCATGCATGACGGTTGCTGATGGTCTAAAAACTTGTATCCTGTGGGGATCCGGGTTAGAATAGGTCCTCAGTACCCCTTGCTTGTCGTAAGAGGCGACTAAATGGGGCGGTCCTTCGGACGAGACCGCAAAAACCGAAGTCCCGTGTCACAGCAGGTGTGGCACGATAAAGATCCCTCCCTGCTCAATGGCCGTGAGCGCCGAACATAGGCCTAAATTTTGCAGCCCTTCACCGGCAGTGGTGACATCTCCATATGAATGAAATATTCTCGAGCGGGACGTCAAACAATATTCAATCAATCAATCAATCAATTAATCAATCTAAAATTTGTTGAACTAGGTGGGAGGGTTCGAGGGGAGGCAAAGGTTAATTCACTACACATATCCCTCAATTCAGCACTTCACACATCAACTTTTCACTTCTACTTTCAAAATTGAGGAGGGGGCAGCCAATCAATCGAATTTTTCATGTAGAAAATACGGGCTTTGTATGTTTTAAAATAACGGGAAAAATAAATTATGAAAAAAGTAGGGGGAGGGCATACCAGGCCCCCTACCCACCCCAACCCCCTGTATACATGCCTGATATAACATTTACACAAGTCCAATGCCGTGTTGAAATAAAAGTACATGTGTGTATTACTAATTTACATTTCATTTCGTTTAATCCCAAAGGAGCTCGAATTTATGTATTCCCCTATTAGTTATTTTTATCTGCAAGAATTTGTCCCCGAAAATTAGTTAAAGGAAACAACTCCGAGCTCTTCAATCAACCTTTGTAATGTTCAAAACTATCATCAGTTTTGATTTGCTTGCACAGGTGACAAGGGAGATGTCGCCATTCCTGGTTTTGGGGAGAAATTTATCGGTGTGGAGAGGGGCGGTGTTCTTCATATTCACGGTAGTGACCAGCGGTCGTGGACAAAGCTGACCCATACTGTCCCAAAACTGAAGGAAGGTCAGATCTCCGATATATATGTAAGTCCAACTGAAGGAAGGTCAGATCTCTGATTTATATGTAAGTTGCCGTCTTGGGTGTGTATGTAAAAGGATCGATTCGGGGTAAGACAAGAAAAGCGCTAGGCCGAACAAATGCAATAAGTTGTTTTTTCACAAATGGCAATTGTTTTAGAATATGGATATAGAAATATTTCTTAGTTACTAAAACGTAACATAATACATGTATTGTTTGCGCGTTTTAAGTTGTGATTTTCAAATGATAATTCATATTTTTGTAAACGTCAATCCCGAATGCTTGGTATAGGGCATTGTCAATACACACATTTATCCCCAGTAACGAACTACACTAGTTCTTCGGTATTTCTCCAACAACAGAACTCTTTCCCCAAAGAAGTTCTCAATTGGAAACGCAGTAATTCTTGCTTGCTTGGTATGCTTTTTTAAAAATGTACGCGGCACATGTACTGTACTTGATTAACACAGAATGAATGACTATTGTCCTGGGAACAAAGTCTGCTCCCTTGAGTTATAGTTTCACTTGATTGGGTTTGTGTACAGGGGATTTACAATTTACTTTCACTAAATGTTTTTTATATAAAGAAAAAAAAACCATGTATTTCAGCTACATATACACATTGCTATACAAAATAAAGGTGTTGAAAAAGTGAAATTTAAAAAAACAAACTGATTAAAAAGTACGGTGTGAGGTAGATTCGAACCACGACAAAAAGGAATCTCGGCAAACAGTGGCGGTGGTGTAAGTTGGTTGTCAAAACAAATCGATGTTAAAAGTAAGGAAAACACTGTTTAGGTCTATGAAGGTTAAGGGGGTATGCTACACCAGACAAATTTGATTTGGATGAAAAGTGGAGGATGTGTTCAACAATATTTTGAAAATAAAAAATTTAAAATTTACATAATTTAGTAAAAAAAAAAAAAAAAAAAAAGAAGGCAGATTTAATAGATTGCAATCTGAAAACAAGAGGCCCACAGGCCTTATCGGTCACCTGAGTACTAGTGAAAAAGTATCACTACTCCAAAGGGCTATGAAATCTAGAATTTTTTTTACTGTACTGATTATCTAAGCTAAATTCTAATGTTCAGAAACAGTATAAAACAAGATGTGTAAAATTACCATTTTTTGTACATCCTTTTCTGCTATTCCTAAGTATGCATTTAGATTTTATACAGTATCAGCAAACTTACAGATAAATACTGTATACTAAGTTTGGCCCCACTCTGGGGTCAGAACCTCTACCCTGGGGATCATCAAATTTACAATTTTGGTAAAGGACTACCTACTCTTTCTAAATATCCATTTACTTTCAATTTAGTATCAATAACACTAAAGAAGATGTTATCCAAGTGCTATACACATAAACACTACATAGTAGGTTTGGCCCCACCCTGGGGTCAGAACCTCTACCCCTGGAATCATCAAATATACAATTTTGGTAAAGGACTACTCTTTCTAAATAAACATTTACTTTCAATTTAGTATCAATGACGCTAAAGAAGATGTCATTTAAGTGTTTTACACATACACACTATGTATATAGTAAATTTGGCCCTGCCCTGAGGTCAAAACCCCTACCCCGGGGATCATGAAATTTACAATTGTGGTGGAGGCTTTCCTGCTCTACATCACTAAGCATTTAGTTTTTCTTACACATGTGAGGTTGTAGAGAAGAAAATGTTTGAAAAATGGTCAATTTTGGGCAGTTTTTGCCCCACCCCTAAGGCCCCAGGGGTGCAGGAGTCCTGAAATTTACAATTTATGTACCCCTTGTCCCAAAGATGCTTCATTGGACTGGTAGTTATCAAGAAGAAGTTAGAAATGTTCAATTGTTAACGCACGACGGACGACGACAGACGACAACCAATTGCAATATTTACAATTCATGCCCCTCTTGTCCCACATATGCTTCGTACCAAATTTGAAAAGAATTGGAATGATAGTTATCAAGAAGAAATTAGAAATGTCTATTGTTCACACATTTAATAACCGACCATTTTGGCCCCACTCTGATACCAAAACCCCTACCCCTGGGATCATCAAATTTACAATTTTGGTAAAGGACTACCTGTTTTTCTAAATATCCATTTAGTTTCAATTTAGTATCAATAACACTAAAGAAGATGTTATTTAAGTGTTTTACACATAAACACTATATACCAAGTTTGCCCCGCCCTAAGGTCAGAACCCCTACCCCGGGGATCATGAAAGTTTCAAGTTTGGTAGAAGCCTTCCTGCTCTACATCACTATGCATTTAGTTTTTCTTACACGTGTGCGGTTGTAGAGAAGAAGATTTTTGAACATTGGTCAATTGTGGGCAGTTTTTGCCCCGCCCTTAGGGCCCCAGGGGGGCTGAAGTCCTGAAATTTACAACTTATGCCCCCCTTGTCCCAAACATGCTTCATGCCAAATATGAAAAGAATTGGACTGGTAGTTATCAAGAAGTTAATGTTCAATTGTTAACGCATGACGCGTGTTGCATGACGGACGACGACGGACGACAACCAATTGCAATAGGTCATCTGAGTTTACTCAGGTGACCTAAAAAAAAAATCAAAACCCCTGCCGGACTCGAAACCACGATCTACAGTTCAGTAGTCAACGTGCCTACCCACTGAGTTACTCGGCTACGCGATAAGTTTTGAAATGAATAGGCAAATATTGCTGATATTTATATTTCCATCCATGTTTTAAAAGGAAATCGGTCATTATGACGATGTAGAGTACCTCCTTAATCTAATTTCAGTATCACAAATAATAAATACTTAATGATTCTAAAGAAAGCGAAATAATACATTAAAAAGTGAAGATCGCCAACATGTTATTTTGTTGAACTGAGTGGGTGGGAGGTGTATCCTGTTGTCAGGTTCCTTTGCTTTCAGAGTAACAACTCCCTTCATCATAGTGAAGTATTGTGCAGGAGTTCTAACAGTCTCGTTTAAAGTCAGTATTTCGCTTATAACGATCTAATTCGCCAATACAACCTATCATTGGGTCAAATCCTGTCTGACGTGTTTCATACTAATTGTTAGGCCGTTCTTGGCACACTGATTTTGACTACGGACAACTCCGTTTATGTGATCAAGTTATAGGGCTCACGATGGGTGTGACCGGTCGACAAGGATGCTTACTCCTCTTAGACACCTGATCCCACCTCTGGTGTGTCCTGGGGTCCGTGTTTGCCCAACTTTCTATTTTGCATTGCGTATAGAGAGTATGAGATTGATCACTGTTCGTAATTTTCACCTTCCGTTGTATAAACACTAGTAACTTCCGAAAACGTTGTTTGCTTGCCAACATGTGAAGGTGAATATATTTACTTTTTAGAACGATGGAGAAAGAAAGACCAAATACCAAGGAATAGTGATGTATGTTTGGGACGCAGCTTCCGGTAAGCTAGAACAATCGACAGGCGTGTTCTCCGCTGGCCGTAACACTATCACGGGATCCGGAAATCAATGCGAGGCGGACGAAAACGCTCAACAGTTTGAGCAAATCATCAATAGTAATTTCATTTTTATTAATCAACCATTATTCAAATAAAATTACGCTTTGAAATTAAATTGTATGGACGTTTATTGCATGTATAGAGTCGACCAATTTCACTGAAAACGGATAATGGTGTCTGTAACGTAATCATTACCCCTGATTTTAGGTTTTTTTAAGGTGGATCGCTACACCGAAGGTTTATCTAATGGCTCATTAAGGCGTCTCATAAGAAGTATGATTTCATCATGGAAAGGGCAATTAAAAGCTCTCATTTATCTTGTATGATTTGTGCGCGTGTGTGAGTGTACTTTTGAAATCAATTCAATTTATTTATTCTCAAATTGCACAAAACAACATAGAGAAAATATACATATATACACAATGTTAAAGAATTCAGTTGATGCAAGGCATGAAAGAGTGTACAATCACCTGGCTATATAACATATTTAGTTGTGAAATATTGTAATTTATCCAATGAATGATTTTGACACTTGCGAAAATAACAAGCGTGATATTTGACCGTGTAAACCAAAAGTCCAGCTAATGAAGAAACCGTGGTAAACAGAAAGGGAAAGTTCTGAAATGATAATGATGTACAATTTCCTTCTTAATGATAAGATACAAGAGAAGGATTATTTCGAGGGAAATTTGAGCTAGAATATTTTCAAAATTGTGGCTCATTGAAAATTCAAAATTAGTATTCTTTCTTTTGCTTTTATTGCTTGATCATGTTGAGATACTTAAGAAATGTTAGGTGAAAGGGACTTGAATGTCATTTAGATTTCAGCTGTTCTGACTTGTTCCTTGAGCTTGGAATTTTTTAAAGTGAAAAACAAACCTTGAATACCGGTAGATGTCAAATTGGTTACAGTCGTATTTTCCATCATTAACAATGCTCTTGTTTGATATTCTAATCCATAAAAAAAATTCCCGTCACACCCATGTTGCTTTCCCCCTATTTATTTGATGTTTAAATATTCAGATATTATAGCATTTTTGTATTTAATTTATTTTTACAAAAAGTTTTTTGTTTTTTTTTAAAATCTAATATCGTCATTCGATTTACAGTCAGTTAAATTGTTTCATCGTTCCAAAGGTGTTGCAGACGGAAAAATTATTGGCTTCGCCCTAAGAAAACAGCTTTTTCGCCACAGACGAGTAAACTATGCCATGTTTTACGAAATCTTCGAAACTTTTGCCTTTGGAAAAGTGACAGGCGTTAGTCGTATACGGGATATGAGGCTGCATGATGCCTGGTCGTTCGTCATGAGGAAAGGTAAACCCATCACTAAACACCTTAACGAAATCTTATTTACATGCCGTCAACGTGATAATTGGTTTTTTGTCCATTAGTGTAATCTGTTTATGAAATGGCTAATAGATGTTTTCAAACCCGAGGGCGCATATGACGTCACACATAATGGCGCGTGAAACATGCATATCGCAAGATTTGAGTTCCATCGCTCTCAAACGAAAACTACGCAAATTTTTTCATTAAAAACACATTTAAAGTAGTTTTAGGTATGAAAAGAATAAATTTTGCTGAAAAAATGAAGTTTAGATACAGTATGCGCTGTATGCTTTAATGCTCCGCATCATCACAAGTGAATCCAACTTTTGACTCGAGGGACGAATGCACTTGTTTATTTAGGTGACACCAATACCTCACAAGAACTGTTTTTGAAGGACGATAAGAAGATTTTGGCGAGAACTGCGGAGGTTTATCACTATGAGAACGGTATCAAGTTCTCCGTCAGGAGCTGGGTACATACTATTCGCCGTGGTGCCTGTTACTCCCGCGCTAAAAGCGCCCAGGCCAACATTGCTGATCCAAAATTGTCCTTGACCAATGACGTCACTTCCTGGCAAGTGGGTAGGTGTTTCAATTCCATTCTTAATGTTGAGTTTATAAACAGCGAGACGTTGAATTTTGTTGATGAACTTTTTCTTCATAGTTCGCCCGTCTGTTTATCAGTATGTAATTTTTTTTACCTCTTCTTTAGAACCACGGTACCAATTTCAATCAAATATCCTTGAGTAAAGGGGATTCAAAATTTTCAAATGAAGGGCGACATCCTTTTCAAAGGGGAGATAATTAAGAAGTATGAAAAATTTGTTTGCATTTTTTAAAATATCCAAGGGAAGAACCCGCAGACCAGGAAAAAAACCCACCAAACTTATGTGAAAGTTTTCTTAAAGAGTGTAAATGTTAAAGTTGTTCAATTCATGACTCATAGCGGTAGGGTGTGGTCACAGTTGGGAATCAAACGTTTTACAAGGGTATTTATTGAAAATATCTTTCAAAATCTTCTTAAGAATTTAAAATCTTCTCTTGAACAGTGTTATGTCAATATGTAAGAATCTTAAGGTACTATATATTCCAAGTTTCTTCATATCATGGCCCGGGATGCGGTAGGTACATGTAGGTTGGGGCCTTAATAGCGAATAAAAATTTGACATTGGAATATGTATAATCTTTGAAAAATTCTTATCAGGAACCATTTAGTGATATTCCAATGTAGCGCAGGTAGCAATATTTCACTAGGATGGGTTTCAATGGGGATTCAGTTTTACACGAGAATACAGGTATATAGGAAATTTGAAAAAAAAATCTTTTCAAAAGTAGCACAGTAATACAATTGTACTTTAAAATATCAACCTGTAAACATCCCCAATCCATACCAACATGTAAACATCCCCAAGTCATACCAACCTGTAAACATCCCCAAGTCATCCCAGCCTGTAAACATCCCCAAGTCATCCCAACCTGTAAACATCCCCAAGTCATACCAACCTGTAAAAATCCCCAAGTCATACCAACCTGTAAACATCCCCAAGTCAAACCAACATGTAAACATCCCCAACCAACATGTAAACATCCCCAAGTCATACCAACCTGTAAAAATCCCCAAGTCATACCAACCTGTAAACATCCCCAAGTCATACCAACCTGTAAACATCCCCAAGTCATCCCAACCTGTAAACATCCCCAAGTCATACCAACCTGTAAACATCTTCAAGTCATACCAACCTGTAAACATCCCCAAGTCATACCAACCTGTAAACATCCCGAAGTCATACCAACATGTAAACATCCCCAAGTCATACCAACCTGTAAACATCCCCAACCAACATGTAAACATCCCCAAGTCATACCAACATGTAAACATCCCCAAGTCATACCAACCTGTAAACATCCCCAACTCATACCAACATGCAAACATCCCCAAGTCATACCAACCTGTAAACATCCCCAACCAACATGTAAACATCCCCAAGTCATACCAACCTGTAAACATCCCCAAGTCATACCAACATGTAAACATCCCCAAGTCATACCAACCTGTAAACATCCCCAAGTCATACCAACATGCAAACATCCCCAAGTCATACCAACCTGTAAACATCCCCAACCAACATGTAAACATCCCCAAGTCATACCAACATGCAAACATCCCCAAGTCATACCAACATGTAAACATCCCCAAGTCATACCAACCTGTAAACATCCCCAAGTCATACCAACCTGTAAACATCCCCAAGTCATACCAACCTGTAAACATCCCCAAGTCATACCAACCTGTAAACATCCCCAAGTCATACCTACCTGTAAACATCCCCAACCAACATGTAAACATCCCCAAGTCATACCAACCTGTAAACATCCTTAAGTCATACCAACCTGTAAACATCCCTAACCAACATGTAAACATCCTTAAGTCATACCAACCTGTAAACATCCCCATGTCATACCAACCTGTAAACATCCCCAAGTCATACCAACCTGTAAACATCCCCAAGTCATACCAACCTGTAAACATCCCCAAGTCATACCAACCTGTAAACATCCCCAAGTCAAACCAACATGTAAACATCCCCAACCAACATGTAAACATCCCCAAGTCATACCAACCTGTAAACATCCCCAAGTCATACCAACATGCAAGCATCCCCAAGTCATACCAACCTGTAAACATCCCCAAGTCATACCAACCTGTAAACATCCCCAAGTCATACCAACCTGTAAACATCCCCAAGTCATACCAACCTGTAAACATCCCCAAGTCATACCAACCTGTAAACATCCCCAAGTCATCCCAACCTGTAAACATCCCCAAGTCATACCAACCTGTAAACATCCCCAAGTCATACCAACCTGTAAACATCCCCAAGTCATACCAACCTGTAAACATCCCCAAGTCATACCAACATGTAAACATCCCCAAGTCATCCCAACCTGTAAACATCCCCAAGTCATACCAACCTGTAAACATCCCCAAGTCATACCAACCTGTAAACATCCCCAAGTCATACCAACCTGTATACATCCCCAAGTCATACCAACCTGTAAACATCCCCAAGTCATACCAACATGTAAACATCCTCAAGTCATACCAACCTGTAAACATTCCCAAGTCATACCAACATGTAAACATCCCCAAGTCATACCAACCTGTAAACACCCCCAAGTCATACCAACCTGTAAACATCCCCAAGTCATACCAACATGCAAACATCCCCAAGTCATACCAACATGCAAACATCCCCAAGTCATACCAACCTGTAAACATCCCCAACTCATACCAACCTGTAAACATCCCCAAGTCATACCAACATGCAAACATCCCCAAGTTATACCAACATGCAAACATCCCCAAGTCATACCAACCTGTAAGCATCCCCAAGTCATACCAACATGCAAACATCCCCAAGTTATACCAACATGTAAATATCCCCAAGTCATACCAACATGTAAACATCCCCAAGTCATACCAGCATGTAAACATTCCCAAGTCATACCAACACCTGCTGTGACACGAGGCCTCGATTTTTGCGGTCTGATCCGAAAACTGCCCTATTTAGTCGCCTCTTACGACATGCAAGGGGGTACTGATGACCTAT
>NC_079173.1:11096153-11121153 GCF_947568905.1 Ostrea edulis | reverse complement strand
CTTGTTAACATGGGGCAGTTGGATACATTAGGTGAGTGGTAGATTTACATCAGCAAAACATATCAATTATAGGACAGCTGAATAAATCGTAAGTCAGTGGCGGATTTAAGGGGGCGCAGCAGGTGCGCCCCCTCTATTTTTTTCAAATTTAAGGTAAATCGTGATCTGTTATTTGGAAAAATTTAAACGATAAAAAAAAAGAAATAATTTCTTCCACTCTCAGAGAAATAAATGACAAAATCTTTTGATTTATATAATTACTTTAATTGGGAGAACTTACATTTTTCAAAAAAAAAAACTTTCAAAATTTGCGTCATTTCATTAATTTCACCTTATTTTAAATAGTAAAAATGACTACATAGGAGACATATTTCAAGCCCTATAAGATCTGTAAAATCCAGGAGCTTCCGGGGGCTTCACCCCTGGCCCACCCGGGACCCACTGGAGGCATCAAGGCGGCCCCCAGACCCTCTGCCTCATAAAGTTGCACCCCTTAACCGCAATTCCTGGATCCTCCCCTATAAGTCAGTGAAAAATGCAGAACTGGTCAACACTGACCAGTTAGATGAGTTAATTCAGTGGAAAACATATAACTTACCAACTTGGAACATCTGGATATGTTTATATAGTGGGATATAGAACCTGTCAAAATGGGACAATTGAATATTTTAGGTGGATCTATTGCATAACGAGGATGACATTTATTTCTTAATCACCAGTCGCGGTAGCTCAGTGGTAAAGCGTTCGCTTCGTAACTGGGAGTCGTGAGTTCGAGCCCTTGGCCGCGTCAAACCTGAGACGTCAACATACATGTAGGTAGTGATTGCTACTTCGCCAAACGCTCGGAATTTAAAAACGTTTAGTACAATTTTATATTCATTTGAAGACATGAGAAATACTTAATGATTTATTTATTCACATAAAATTGTTGTAAACGCTGAATTAATAATCAGAGTATCACAACCAGTAATGCATCGTCGGAAGAGGAACGAAGCTATAATCAACTGTGGGTTTCCGACGATGCCAGTAATGATAAATACAGTCATTATCAGTTCAAGGTCACCCAAGGTCAATATCTAATGTGCCCCCCCCCCCCCCAAGAGTAAGGAGTAGCAATTAATGACTGCCTGACAGCGCCTTCCCGTGGACGTCTATCCATGTTGTTCACTCTAACCACCAGATAACTGAAAAATTATTGAGTGTGGCGAAAAACATCAATCAATCAATCAATCAATCACTCACTCACTCTAACTGCTGAGCCTGGGACCGTTGTGGGAGTCTGTGACTGCGGTTGTCTTTGGTGGATGCGTCTATCCCGTTCTACCCATGCGTGATGATTCGGAAGAACCTGGGTATTGTGTCTTTGTAGAGCACCACGTGTTAGACAAGCAGTCTATGGTCTGGCGTTGTCATGTTAGAGTACTGCTCCGGGATAGTTGCATTATTGGAACCACATGTGGCTATAGCTTTGATGTACCGTTGAGTCGTTAATTTAAAAGTACCCTTATCTGAACCAATGCTGATCTGCTTGTATAGAATATTGCTTCCCACATCACAACATTACCCTCTCAAAACCGGCCAGCCTCCTGGATGCAATATTTATACCCCACGCAACAGTGTTGGAGGGTATGTTTTTGACCCGTCTGTCAGTCCCTTTCTTGTCCTCTGAGACCGCTGTACAAAATTTCATGAAACTTCGTAGTGACTAATGACACACTGTGCTGATGTGCAAAATCCCGGGAAATTCTGATTCAATAATTTTTCTGGAAGTTATTTACCTTTTGAACCTTGAGCCCTTTTGTCCTGTTCTTGTAGTAATGCATAGCATTGCCATTCATCATGCGAAACACTGTCAAGCAATGTTGGAGCGTGGGGTATGGTAGTTTGCTTAGTATTTGGCGCCATGAATCTTCCTTACCTATACTCTAATATCCCTACAGATATTTTAGTGAACAAGTTTGTTCTGTTCCATTAAAATTGACAGGCTACCTATAATGACTTATTATAACTTGTATAGAAATGATGACTTATTATAACTTGTCGTATAAAAAATGATACAATGATTATTAAAGGAAAATATCCATTCCATTGGCACATGTGTGGTGACGTCACGAACTCCTACATCCGGGGAAGTAGTATCCGGAACTCCAACGCTCGTTGTGTCACTGTGCATGCAACTAACGGTGCGGTGGTAAGTAATGAAACGTAATGGTTACTTAATTTTGAATATAAAGCATTCGGTTCCATTAAGCAAATCAATGAATATAAAAGTTTTCAAGGTGAAATAAAAGAAGGGTTGGAGATAATTCATCTGTAAATTACAAATTCAAATAACTTTTTGTTATTTTTTTTAAAAGTCCCCCCCCCCCCAATATTTACAGCTGATGGTGTCATATCTACAATATATATATCCTCACCACAGAACATTTCAATTTGTGAAGTTGCGTCACTTCGTCCATTCTCATCATGCCCATTGGCACACAAGGCCTTGGTGCACCCATTCAATAGCACCTGTTCTGCTTGCATCCCATCGATCCTTTCATCGTAGCTGTTTCCTCTTTGTTATCCATATGAATTTGGGTCTTCCACCTCGCCTTGCGGTTAGGACGTTTACTTCGTAAGAACTTGGGTGACCTTTGGTAGGCTTCCTGATCTGAGCACTGTGTCAAACCTAACACGTGTAACATTGACAGTTGATGTAACTTTGCAAAGCTCCTGGCATTCAAAGTGAGAGTTACGGGTCTTTCAGGTGTGACTTTAGCTGCAATAATGTAGCCCTCTTTGATTTTTTTTGGATTTTTTTTTTTTAGGGAGAGGGCTACAACTCCTTAGGATCTCCGTAATGGTGCAAATGCGGGAGTGATTCACTCCCGCAACATTTGCGCTCATTCTAAACATTTCCTGACTTTCTTTACGTAAATAAAATGATATTCTATTTTTCTTAGTCAATATATAAATTTACAACCTGCAACTTAAGATTTGTGAGGCTCTATTCTACCGTTTTCAACAATTGCGATAAATTCCAATTTCTCGATTCATATTTGTGCGCCATGTTTGATGTTCTGAAGTTTAAACTTCCGATTGTCAATTCATTTGCATATGCCATATAAGGTAGTATATACATCAATCGACAAGTATGGAGGCGAAAGCTATTTCGTCGGTATTGAAAAGGTTTGAATTTAATATCAAGTTAAAAACCGAACAGCAGAGTGTAAATTCTTTCTGCAACAATATGATTTTCCTTTCTTTGTCGAAGTGGCTCGAGTAACTACATTTTCGCGCTGATTGTCAATGCTTAGGTTTTTCATTAGATCCACCTACGAGATCTCGCGATAACAAGCATGGCGGAGCAGACGAAGAATTTTGCATGCTGTACATTATATTTAATGAAAAACACCTTTATTAGACATGCCCGAGCACAAAGTTGGTACTCCTTTTGGTGTAAACAACATTTGGGACTAATACACAGAGTTTATTATCGGTTATTCATAAAATTATTTTGCACCATTACGGAGATCCTATGGAATTGTAGCCCTATCCCGAAAACATCAGAATTAAAAAAAATTGGATAGGGCTACATTATTGCAGCTAGTGTGACTTTAAAACAGTCACGTTACGTAATGGGACAATAAGGTAAAAGTTGGAGCAGCTGGTATCATGTTTATGAGTGAAAGGTGAAGATAAGGATCAGTGATCAATCTGATAACAAAATCCCAAAGGGAACTTAAAACAACAAACAACTGCCCTCCCCCGTTCACAACATTGAAACCATGATACATGACTCATGATGATTTATTATCATAGACCAATGTTCAAGAAGGTATAGAGAAATACTACAGTATACAATACACTGATAAGTCAGTATCCAGGGTAGAACAAAAGGTATAGAGAAATACTACAGTATACAATACACAAAGTCAGTATCCAGGGTAGAACAAAAGGAAAAAAGAAGAAAGAAAATACAGATTATTTGGTTGTCCATTCTCAAAATGTGTCAGCATCATTAATTATTACTATTGGCTAATGTGTCTGTTCTTTTAAGTTTGTTGGAAATCTACATGTTTTTGTCAATGATATATGTACATTAAAAATGTGTTAAAAATCAACTAACAAATGAAAACAAAGACCAATCCTTAACAATGCAGGTGGAAATGTATTTTACATTGTACATGTCGATTACATTTGACCGTGTAACATACGATGTCCATCTCTATATGCAGGTGTTTGATAATTTTTATTAATGGCTGGCGGGCATCTCAAAGACATAATAAAAAAAATATATAAAACTCTAAATTCGTGACCGTTCAGGAGTTCACCCCCACCTCCACCCCGGACCATAATTTTTATTTCTCTTTGACATAGACCTTTGATATTTGGTATTTTGGTAAGTTTAATTTACTACGTCTGAAGCTCATATACATATAGGCGAATGTTATGTACCGCAAGTCTTAATTTTCCACTTTAAAGATGATCCCTAAAAGAGTTTTTAAAAACTATACCATAATAATGGACCATGGAAGGGAAGACATCAGTTTTAGTGTGCTATAACAATTCTTCCTAGTTTTATTAAGTATTTATATCTATTTGTGAAGGTGGAAGACAATGTCTGCTTTAAAGCTGTCGGGCACGGTTACTTTCTGGAGGAAGGAGGAGAGGTGGATACGCTATTTAGTGGAAATCTGGGCGCGGGGAACACCAGGACGAACAGACTGACTAAAACAGATGGGTACGAAACTGTGGATTTTACTAAATGCACGGTGTATAAGAGAGGAAAGGGATGCAATCTTCTCGTGCACGACAATCATGAATATGCATTGCCACTGATAATTTCATTAACTATATTATAAGTCATTTTAATTATGCTATAAATTTATCATTACGCAATTGTAAAAGACTAGGCCTGGTTCTTTAATTGAATATTTTTAAAAGTTCTTATAATTTCTAGAATGCCCTCAACCTTTTGGATCACAAATCCCAAAACAGTTATGAGAAATAACGTGGCAGCCGGAAGTGACGTAAGTTATACTTTGAAATGACAATAGATTGTATTAAATAAATTTCATTTAATCATTTATTAAAATAAAATTTATTGTTTTTATATCTAAATTGTACTCCAATTTCTGTTGGAATTCTCAGCTGTTAAAATAAAGTTCTATATTGAGATATTCTATATTTAAGACTCAAACGAACTTTGCTATCATTACACTTGCCGGTAAAATTCAGTTTGCGACCGTCAGATATTCTATAATACTGGATTTGGTTGTATAATCAACGGAACATTAAGGTCGGTTGTATCATTGATGTAATGCATGGATCGACATATTAAAATCCTCCACTTCAATGAAGGTGTGGAGGTTATATTAAGCGATCATTAAATATGGCGACTAACATTTGCCATTGGTGTTTGAATTAACGGATATCTAGGTTGTTAAGTCTCCCATTGGTTCTTCAGAAACGACAAGAGGATACAAACTAGTATCAAGGTCAAATAACTCCTATGACCTTGACCTTGATCATAAAATATCGTATTACTTTAGAACTGGGAGCGATAGAGATGGAATCTTCCGATTTAAAAGGATGTTGTGACCTGCAAACTAGTATCAAGGTCAAGTGACTCCATTGACCTTCACTTCTTACTCTTATAAAGATAAAATTGAAACATTAATGTAAATGAACATGTTCTTGACGACTGACAGGCATGTTCTACACTTTATTTTAATGTATCTCGTTCGCGTGGATTTCGTGCAAGGAAGTTATTTATTAATGTGTGTGTGTGTGTGGGGGGGGGGGGGGGGCACTACTCAGAAAAAAGCCCACTTTTACAGCCAGTACAGTACTTCCTTTGGGAGACTAAAATCAGCAGATTGTGATTGTATCATGTTTGTTTTATGAGGTGTATAAACCGAGGAATGATTGGGCGATTTTTTTACGTATCCTACGCTTCCATTGTTTAAATCAAATCCCTATATTATAAACAAGGTATGTCCTATATTGATAACGTATAATTTCTCTTTCTTTTTAAAAATGTGTAGGTTTTTATCAAAACCCCCAATACTTCCTTCGTTCTCATATTTCCATAGAATTTGATATGGGTTTTTTATTTCAAGATAAAGTAAGTGCTTTTATTGAGAAACAAAATGCACTTTAAAAACAGAAGTTTATTGCTGACAAATACATTGGTGTATGTCAATATTAAAGGCATAGGGTCTATTTTTTATCTCAAAAATGACATCACAATATTTTGCAAGAACTCTAAAAAACAAATTTATAGTATTAATTATGAGTTATCTATAGCTGCAGCGCTTTGAAATTGAAGTCATTTTGACGTTTTAGCCCTTTATAAAAATTTTGTCTGGGGGACAATATATTAAACTGGTACCCCGCCGATTGGTGGCTACACACAAACATAAGAGATACGAAGTCAACAGGGTACCAGTTTAGGCAAATGAGAACAGGGAATTATTTTGTAATTACTATCGTATCCAATATGTTTGTAAACATTCTGAAGAACGTTTTGTGATTTTCTAGTTATGATCTTAAATTTTGCCACCTTTTTGGAACATGCAAAATTTCACTAATATCTTAGACCCTATGCCTTTAAATGTCTGAATCATTTATTATACCCCCCGCAACAAGTTGTGGGGGGGTATACTGGAATCAGGTTGTCCGTCTGTCTGTCCGTCCGTCCGTCCGTCTGTCCGTCCGTCCGTCCGTCCGTCTGTAGACGCAATGGTTTCCGGACTCTAAAGCATTATCCTTTCCACCTACCGTCACCATATCATATATATGGACTACCCATGGGATGAAGATGTTCCCTATCGATTTTGGGGTCAAAAGGTCAAAGGTCAAGCACACTGGACATCGAAGTAGCAATATGGTTTCCGGGCTCTAAAGCGTTATCCTTTCCACCTACAGTCACCATATCATACATATGGACTACCCATGGGATGAAGATGTTCCCTATCGATTTTGGGGTCAAAAGGTCAAAGGTCACGCGCACTGGACATCGAAGTAGCAATATGGTTTCCGGGCTCTAAAGCGTTATCCTTTCCACCTACAGTCACCATATCATACATATGGACTACCCATGAGATGAAGATGTTCCCTATCGATTTTGGGGTCAAAAGGTCAAAGGTCACGCGCACTGGACATCGAAGTAGCAATATGGTTTCCGGGCTCTAAAGCGTTATCCTTTCCACCTACAGTCACCATATCATACATATGGACTACCCATGGGATGAAGATGTTCCCTATCGATTTTGGGGTCAAAAGGTCAAAGGTCACGCGCACTGGACATCGAAGTAGCAATATGGTTCGGTTTGTCATGCCATTTGTTTTTTACACTCAGAAAAGAGGTAGTTTATACCTATTACCAACACCCTTTGGGAGATTGGGGTAAGCGGGGGGTATTCTTAGTGAGCATTGCTCACAGTACCTCTTGTTCGACTCGTTTCAGTACGCCGGGATCTGGTATGTGTTCCCTGACGAACCCATTGGGGCCTCCTTTGGTGTCGTCAAAACGATGCAGAAAGAGGAGGCCAAGCGCACACCCATAAAGGAGTTCAGCAACAATGTAGTTCACTCTAATCGCGTGGTAAGAGCATTCCTCACGTGATGAAATCCCGTAGTATACAGCAAAACACGCGTACAATGAGTTCACGCTAATCGCATGATAAGATCATTCCTCACGTGATGAAATTCCGTAGTATACAGCGAAACACGCGTATAATGAGTTCACGCTAATCAGGAAGTGATATTTATTATTCCCATGTAAGGGGAAAATAACGGAAACTTTATTTGATTTAACTAAGTGTGGGTTCACGGAACTGAAGATTTGCTGTAACCATGTTTTACTGTATAATGAGGTTTGGTTATAAAGAACTTTTTCGCTGGCCCTGAAGGTTCATTATATCCGTGTTTTACTGTATAATGAAGTTTGGTTATAATAAAATTATCGTTGGCCCTAAAGGTTCATTATAAACATGTTTTACTGTATAATGAAGTTTGGTTGTTATAATAAAACTGTCTTTCGCTGGCCCTGAAGGTTTGCTATATAAATTGTAGTAATTTTAAATGTTGAGCGGTAGTTTTCCTTGGTTTATGGGTTGATTGTTCATCAAACTTAGAAATATAAAAGTTAATTGAAAAGCGATTAGGGTGGGAAGATCTCGAGGTTTTTTTTAACCAATGGTTTCACATGGTGAACTTTTCAATCAAATACAGATATACTGTATACATATATATAATTCATGATGCATGGAAATATTTTCATATAATCATATTAGACTAAGACACTGATTTTCAATACCGATAATGAAAAAGCAGAAACGATATCTCAATATACATATATACTTTAATTGTCCAGGAGCTCTTAGTATATATGGTCCCTCATATTTCCCTTAGGCCGGGCTGTTCTTTGACAGACGTCTTCGAAACAATACAGGTTTTGGCTCGGGCACCAAGTACAACCCCCTCAGTAACCCCCTGGACGAGAATTCCGCCCCTCGGACCGCCGTCTTCTCCAAGTTGACCGGTAAAGTTTTGTTTAATCAAAATACAATGTGAACCGATGCTTTGCTTTAATCAAAGTACTGGGAAGCGGTTAGTATTCCTCCTGGGACTTGCAACGAAATCTTTTGTCTGAGATTATTTTAATATTGAGGTATTGCATAGTTCATGTGCAGATAAGATTAGACAAAAATAAAAAATAATGTATATAGTATTATTATATACTTTCAATTTCATCTCTTCTTTTTTCTTTAAAAGTTTGCGGGCATATATCACACGATATATGCCCGGAAACATTCCGGCCCGCAAACATTACGTCACAATCAAATTTCTACGCCGTTAATTTTCAAATTTTTCGTGTTTTTCATCTTTTACTCAGTTAAACCGATAAAGTTATTGTTAAAAATAAAATTATTGTTAGTTTCTAAATGAAATTGAAAGTATATAATAAAAAGGTTATAGACTTTGTATGGGAAATATGACGACCTCGTTTTTTGTCGCGAACGGGCCTCGCGAGCTCGGTCCGTCTACGCGCCAAAAACTCGGTCGTTATATTTTCCCATACAAAGTCTATAACCTATAAATATTTTACTGTTAATTGATGCCATGAATACATAATTATTCAATAAATTCTTCAGTAGAAATTACATTAAAGCAAAATGTAAAATGATGGATTTAATGCATGTATTTTATGCCGTAAATTAAAAAAATATCTATACTGGATTCCAATGGGACCCATGGGCCATCTATACCACCAATCGACATGCACCCAAACAGAATAACAAAAGCCTGTTTCTGTCTTTGCAAATCTGATAAAAATTAACACGCAAATGTCACAGAAGTTACAGTTTCAGGACGTCTCCAATATTTAATGTCAGGAAAATTTACTTTTTCCTATGATTTACATTTAGTACTATCAGGCATGCATGCATCATGCTAGAAATGCTTGCACCATCTACAGTACAGGAGATATTTCCGCTAACCACTATTCTTCAACGTATCTATCTTGTTTATAAATAATGTATTCCAACGCAAGCATAGTAAATAAAATCCGATTAATATAAATTCTTCTTTCCTTTTATCTTAATTTCAAGTTAATGAAATATCACCCATCACAAAGGTAGTTTTGAAGTTAGTAGGTAACGTTCATTTTAATGGAATCTGATTATTGATTGTTTCAGCGTACAAAAACGAAAGGTTCAACGGATGGTTTGATGCATCCAATATCCATATCACGAAGTCATCGTACGTATCTTTTATAATTATTCCATAAATATGCATGCTTACATCTAGTAAAACTAATTAAACAATATAAGATGTTCTCTACCCATGGACGCTTGCATTTTATGTGAACTTTTTTCATGGACTCTTAAGAGTCTGAATTCTCTGCGATGCCCGACACTCAAATAGGCTTTGTTTGTACATGTAATTATTTTATCGATGTTAACAAAAGCCCTAGATAGGAAATACTGTAGAGTATTTAAAGATATATATGACACAGTCTGATCAAAATCAGATGTTTGATCCGCTCCGGTATTGTTATGATCCCGATACGTAAGCAATACAACATTATACCGGAGCAGATGAAAGATCAGATTTTAATGAGATAGGAATATATAATGATGATTGATATACTAGAATATAAAATTTCAATATAACGCCATAAGTAACAGAATTTTTTATTCCACTGAAGGGGTTGTGTTATTGAATTTTCAGGTTCTCGGACAGCTTGGTATCATTGGCCATGAGGAGGTACGGCAGACCCATCATATATTATCTGTTGACTAAATTCGAGATTCTTTTCTCACTGAGGCTATCGATCAAATACCGAATGATTTCCTGTAAACAATTAAAATTCAAGACGGAGGGGCTATGTTAAACTGGTTCCCCGCTGATTGTACCAGTTTAGGGCTATGTTTCTAGCAAATGGTAGGCTTTAATTGTATTTAATCTGTATTTAATGGCCGAGTTCTATTCTGTACAGGAGTGCTGATGGTCCCGAGTGTTTGGTCACTAACAGTGTGTTTATGGGGGAGTCCGTGAACTTAGGCGAGCCCTCAGTGATTAGAGGGAAGGGCATGGTCAAGACCTACCCCCGGGCTGTGCCCCTCCGAATGGCGTATGAATATTTAGTTTTTGTCAGTTTATAACCTCATTAAAACATGTGATCCTTCATCACGTTTGCTGAAATTATGATGAGAGTATTGCAATTGTTGTTGGTTTCAAATTATAATGCTGATCATAATTATGTATATTCATATAAAATTCATCCAAACGTAATTTGACCTAAATGTACATGTATTAATAGACGGCGAGTTAAATCTTAAAATGCATAGGTGCACGTGTTTATGGACATTAACAAATCTGATTGAAAATTAATAGGAACCAGCCCCGACAAGGTTTCGTGTTCTATGACCGAGCGGTTAGTGTGGAGGATTCCTGGTTTGGTAATTACGCTAGCACAGATGACTACAGCGCAGGCGCCATCGGTTTCCAAAGAAACAACAAGCATAGAACTGCTCATGGCGTTTTCACCAAAAACCTCTTGTGGGGATTCAATGATGTAAGGAAGTTGTAATTTGTTTTATCTTCTGCGAGATCACGCATCCAAAAAAAAAAAAATGAAATTACAGCCTTAGGAATGTAAAGCATGCAAGCGTCAGAAGAAAACCGCGTGATTTGACGCATACTATTTTTGCGTCGTTAGAAATTGTCACATGTTCCACTGACTCTACATGATTTCTCAGGCGTTTAAAAAACCTAATTTGACGCCTATTCCGTGCACTTTGATTTAGGCTTCCCAAGGAAACCGAGTATTTGACGGTAACGCAACGGACTTGGGCTTTACGTCATGGGATGGGGATGACGTGGCGGTGTTCAAAGACCTTGACGGTTCCGCCACAGGAACTGCAGGAAGTTGTGTGGTAAAACCAATACCGTTCCACATGACTGATCAGTGTGTGGAAATCGATAACTGGAAAATGGCGATTTGTCCACATTCATTTGCCCAGGTCAGTGTGGTAGAATAAATTGGTGATCGAGGCCCATTTGATAATTCATCCACTTGCTTTTACTTTAACATGAATCATTCATTGCACATGAATCAAATAGATCTGTAATTCCTACAGCTTTCTGAAAACCATAACGATTGATGAGGGTCTACATTTTGTATGTTTTCTATTGTACACCGGAAGTGCTTTCATGTATAAAATATTTTAGGTCCAGGTCAATTTCCAAGGAAAACGCACTGACCAAATAATAGTCACGCGAGATGACGACATTGATGACCCTGTGGTTGCTGACAAAATGTCGAAAGCCCCGTTCCTGGCGATTGTGGGAGGCACCTACAGTTACCTTGTAAAATCCAATGCCCAGAAAGCTCCCGACTGGTGGAATTTTGAGTTCTTGGGCGTATCTCTGTAAATGTTTTAATAATTTCTCTGATTATAACCTAACATTTTGGTAGCCTTCTTGCACTCTGTCACAGATCTCAATATGATTTACCAGTGGCGGATCTAGAAGAGATCACGGGATGCAAACCTCCCCTCTTTTGTTAAAAAAAGTCTCCAAAAAATCGGTGTCTGCATCCTTGGAAAACTACAACAGAGAAATTTGATCATGGATAAAAAGTGGAGGATATGTACAGCAATATTTTGAAACAGAAACATTTTCAAATTTACTTTATTAAGTCAAATAATGTAGTTTTCGTAGAAAGTAATCTCAAAAATTTTATAATCCTGCGAGACTCGAACCCACGATCTACAGATCAGCAGTCGGCACGCTAAGCCACTGAGTTACTCAGCTAGTCAATGAAATTGGAACGGAATAGACAAATATTGCTAATACTGTATTTATATTTCCATTCATGTTTTGATATGATGTCAGCCATTATGATGATGTAATTAATATACCTCCTTAAGGTCTCAGACCTTTGAAAATTTTCTGGATCCGCCCCCTGATCTCGATTTTTATTTCTTTCGGAATCCCCATTCGTTAAAATATTTATATTTGTCTGTATTCATACGCATATATTTTTTATACAACTGCAACACGTGCATGAGGAAATGGATATCGTTTCAATTTGTCAGTAAAGATGTCAAAAGCGAAAACCTTGGAAATGTGAACATATTAATTCTACATACATTAGACACGAGACTTAATTAGTACACATGTACTATCGAAGATGTATTAAAATGAATTATACAAAGAAAAATTTCAAAGATTGAAAAATTTAAAAAAAAAAAAAAAGAAGCAAAAAACAACTCATGTTTCATAACACCTTTACTTAGTAAAAAAAAAAACAAAAAACAAAAAAACACGTGATTGGAGTGATGCAACAAGGCAGTAGCATGCATACATTCCAGTCTGATTAAACCCAGATCCTTTGATCCGCTCACGTAGATCTGATTCTAATCAGATTGCATGCACACTGTTTTCCGACTCTCCGGAATACACAATGTCATACATGTAGATCTGCATAATTTAGAACAATTGGTTTGTTCGTTTGATTGATTGTATATTGTTTAACGCCCCTCTTGAGAATTTTCCACTCATATGGTGATGTCACACTTGCCTGTGAAGGGCTGTAAAATTTAGGCCTATGCTCGGCGCTTACGACCTTTGAGCAGGGAGGATCTTTATCGTACCACACCTGCTGTGACACGGAACCTCGGTTTTTGCGGTATCATCCGAGGGACCGTTCCATTTAGTCGTCTCTTACGACAAGCAAAGGGGTACTGAGGACTTATTTTAACCCGGATCCTCAAGGGATATTTCGACAACATGAAAAGGTTTTTTCCCCCATAGAAATGTAGGAACTTTTTCATGTTTTTTATCATCTGTTTATAGCTCCAATACCGTGCCTTTTGCTGTGTGTATTCCACGCCAGTCAGCGGTGAGGCCCGCCATGAGAAGCCTTAACAGTGGGAAATGGGAACGGGGAGTGGCTGTATCAACCTATGAAGAATTCAGATTGTCCAAATCTTTCCGGGATTATTTTGTTGATCAGGAAGTGGGGTATCAGTCTAATTGATATATAGAAACATTGTTGATTGCTATTTGATATATAAAGACATTGTTGCTTGCTAATTTTAATTGCACAACCAAGGATTAAATTTTTGTGTAAAGTTCGGAGTTTACAGTTATTCGTCGGGATGCAATTTTGACGAAGTATTCTGTACATTGAAACATATTTGGATGAGACTATTTTTGTAATTAAAAGAATCTAGATAGGAGTAGCAGTGAATACAATAGCCCGGTGTACTGCATAGGATGCTCATTGCATAATGGCTACCAAGTATACTTGTGATTTGTTACTAAAATTATGCGAGAGAGCAAAAATTACCGTAGGAAATAAAACCAGTATCTCATAACTCAAGATTCGCTCACATAAGCTATTTATAATTGTGCAATGACGAATATCAGATTGACCTGCAAAGACGCTTATTTTACAACCATCAAGTTGAGCTCCCTTGTTGCGCATGCTTAGAAAAATGTAAACAACAACCTATTAAGATAAAATTCCTGTAGGAGAATTGTAAAGGGTTTCCTCCTACCAAACTCCAATGGTTATATATTGGAAGAGGAAAACAAATATATAGAAATAAGAAATTATAATTTACTTTCATTTCATCATAAAGGTCTATAATTCTGTATCTAATAAATTGAGCCGAGAGGACTTAGATTCGTCGGCTCAGGAACTAACATGTGTAGGGACCTTTGACCTTATTTTAGGGTTATCTTCTTCCGAGCAACGCACATCCGGGAACAGACGGAGATGGACCGCGATAACTGTCTAGACAACAAGTGTCCATTCCTTGGCTTCCGGAACACCGGTGGCGACAGAACGGACACTGACTGCACTGACCGCTTCTACGCAAAGTACAAAAGAGACGACATCTTGGTGAGTATTTGGTTTCTAGAACTATAATTAAATTAAGCATTTCTATGGAGCGCCAAATTAACATAAACTCAAATAATCGAAGATATCTTCAATTCATTTGATGTGCGCAACAATTGAATTAAAGATCTCTTCAAATAATTAATGATATCTTCAATTCTGCGCGCATTAATTGAATTGATGATAGCATTAATTCTTCAACTGAATTGATGTGCGCTTTAATTGAATTAATGATCTCTTTAAATGATATAATGATATCAACAATTGAATTGATGCGTAGCAATTCAATTGATGAGAGCAATAATTGATATATGATGCGCGCATTAATTCTTTTGATGAGAGCAATAGTTGATATAATGTGCGCATTCATTCAATTATTGCTCTCTTCAATTGAATTAATGATATCTGTAATTCATTTGAAGAGAGCAATAATTCTTTTAGGGAGAGCAACTATATAATCAAAGATATCTTCAATTCAACATATCCATAATTGAATTAATGATATCTTTAATTGAATTGTTGCTCTCTTTAAAAAATTTATGCGCGCATTAATTCCTTATACAAAAGCATTGTAAATGATTTAAAGATATCTTCAATTGAATTAAAGAGATCATTAAATTATTTATACCGAGCTCTAAATTGATTATTGCGAGCAATATTCCTACTAAATTGATGCTCTCATCAATTGAGTTGAAGAGAGCAATAATTGAATTAATGCACGCATCAAATCCATTATATTGCTCTCATTAATTCAATTAATGTGCTCATCAATTGAATTGAAGAGAGCAATAATTGAATTGAAGCGCGCATTAATTCATTTGATGAGAGCAATAATTGATTTAATGCGCGCATTAATTCAATTAAAGAGAGCAACAATTGAATTGATGATATTTTCAAATAATTGAAGATATCTTTAATTATTTGAGTTTATGTTAATTTGGCGCTCCATACATTTCCTCAACTAAGTAGATATATGAAAATATTTATTGCCAAAATCATTCAAAATATACTAACGTTCTGTGAGCAAGTAAAGCTATGCGTGAAGCAGTATATATCAAAGCATCAGGTGTTTACTGTAGTTAGCAATAACGTTTGTTTGCATGTTCGGGAGACCTGTAGGATAAAAGTTGTAAATTATTAATCAATGAATAAAGATTGTTAATTGTAAATCATTTATGAATGAATAAAGCTTGTTAAATTGTATCTTATACGATACCGTTTTATCCGTTTCTAAATTTTCAGCCCGCTCGAAAGAAGAGAGCCACAGTCACTACAAACCTTCCAGATCGATTTCCGGCTACCAGTACCACGCCCCCTGCAGTGTGTAACACAACATCAAAAGTCTGGGCAAATAAATGGGGGGGGGGGGGTGTGTGTTGAAAACGGTTTACGGAAAATTTTTGAGGAAGGGCGGGGTGTTATTCACGTTCATACGATTTCTATATTGAAGAATAAGATCATTTGAAAATTTTAAGTTATATAATAGGTAACTATCCTTAATACCCATGTCGGTGATAAGTGATTGACGTTCTTAATGACTTAAATGCTTAGATTTGCAATTTTATCTTTCTTTTTCCTCTTTTCACAGAACTGGGGAGCCGGATCTACGACCTCTGTAATACCCGACCATACCCGTATCTAGTAGAACACTGTAAAACAAAATAAATGTCTTAGTCAGCGCGATGTGAGTCTGTTGTTATGCAATTGTGAAGAATATTGTTGAATCCTGAAACGCCGGTAATTTTGGCCACAGAGGCTTGTCTTCCAGATTGTGGAAAATAAAAATAATAAGTAAAAATATGAATCCTCTTTTAAGATCACATTTGAAGTTGTTGAAGATAAATATGGTAATTAATAGGTCGTTTAAATTGTAACACCCCCCCCCCCCCCCATTGCAAGTAGTATCATATCAATATACAAGGGGGGAAAGTCACCATGTTGGAAAATATACCCCCAATCAGTTCAACTCTAAACTTTTATTGAATTATCGTGGTATGATTCGCTGCAGCGATGATTTTCCTAAATGATGATGTACATGTATCGCCGGTCAATATGCGTTCTATCAAAGGATAATATAATCTCGTGGATTTTGAGGGTCATCTGGAAAGAAATACGAAACTGCCAAAAATCGAAATATTGAAATTACTCTTTATGGCGTTACCATATAGATCACATGCAAATTGCAATATATTTCTATCATACATTTAACGTTACTAGGATTTTTAACCGGGCATGCATCTGTTAGGAATGTTGAGGAGATTTTGAACATATATCCTGAATTAAGTACACCATACATAGGTGAAAATATGTAGCATTTTACCTAGTGACGTATCTATGAAAGGTGAAGATAACGAACAGTGATCAATCTCATAACTCCTATAAAGGTGAAGATAACGAACAGTGATCAATCTCATAACTCCTGTAAGGAATTCAAAATTAATAGTTGGCCAAACACAGAACCCTGGACACACCAGAGGTGGGATCAGGTGCCTAGGAGGAGTAAGCGTCCCCTGTCGACCGGTCACACAGGCCGTGGGCCCCATATCTTGATCATGTAAACGGGAGTAATCCGTAGTCAAAATCAGTGTGCAAAAAGCGGGCTAACAAACGGTATGAAATATGTCAGACAGCGTTTGCCCCAAAGATAGGTTGTATTGGCAAACTAAGTACGAAGCAGATGTGGACGACTTTGTGGTCTCCTTTATTTCGAGTTAACATGGATATATCAAATCGACATATGAATGAAAATGATTATTGTCCTAGATGAGTTTCAACTTTACATAGAGGATAAAACAAACTTTCATATAGTTTTTACCAAAAAATATTTTATTTTAGGTACTCCTGGTAAAACGTTTTGTATGCAAAATACTCTTATCCTTTGGTTGAAATACTATATTTATACAGCAAGATGTACTGAGAAATCATTGAACATTCGTTTTGCAATATCCTACTTAAAACTCTTTTATGAAACACAAAAATTCCTATTTTACAAAAATGGTGATAGCGAAAAATTTGATACCCAGTGTTACAGATGGAGCCTGATCTTTACTTAACTCTCTCTCTCTCTCTCTCTCTCTCTCTCTCTCTCTCTCTCTCTCTCTGTGTGTGTGTCTCACATATAAAAAACTTGTCTGTATTCCTACATGATCCTTGGTATGCATATATTGAACATATATTATGATATGTACAGATTGTTTACAAAAAAAAAATTTAAAAAAAAAAAAAAATTAAAACAAAAAAAAAATTATTATTGTTAATCTGTAAAACATCGTCGATATATTTAAATGTGGAGTTGAAGGTCATAGCAAGATATTTTTTTATCATGTAGAAGCTTTTGAATAAACGGGTCAGCTAACAAAGGAGCACAATTCGCGCCCATGGGAATTCCAGTGGACTGTTGAAAGACCTCATAACCAAAGATGACGAAGATATAAGTAATTGAAATCCTTAAATGGGATGTGAAACAGCATACAATAGGCCCATGGGCCACATCACTTACCTGTGTCACCATGACCCTGCTGTTGTTTAGCTTCTGTGAATTGTAAGATTTTTAAATATTTATTCCCATGAAAACTTGTCTGTCCCAATACTTTAGCCTCAAGGGTCACAATATATCCGAACTTGATTTCACACAATATGGGTTGTATATCTAACAGGACCTTGCTAGTCCTAAGAGGAATACTTTTTAAAAGATCTTCCTTTCTGTCTGTACATGGATTATGTAAAAAAAAAAAATAATAATAATAACCCCAAGGTTAATAATTTTAAGGGTCAAAAACTTGAATTGACACAATTTAGAAACGTTGGCATTATGATATGATATAGTGTGGCTCTGTTACTCTTGAAAAGAATTTGTTTTAATTAATTTCCTGTATATTCTGATATTCAAATTTTATCTTCCATTATGGCCCCACTCTACACCCGGGGCCACAATTTGAACAAACTCGAATCTGCACTAAGTCTGCACTATCTGGGGATGCTTGCATATCAATATAACTAACCATGCCCCTGCTGTTTTCAAGATTTTTCCGCATTTCCCAGATAAAAATCTTGCATTGTGTTCCCCTCTGCCCTCCCCCTCTCCCGGTCATGATTTGAACACGCATGAATCTACACTATGTCAGAAAGCTGTCATATTAATTTCAACTTTGTTGGCCCCGTAGTTCCTGAGACGGAATATTTTTAAATGAATCCACCCTATGTTTGTCTTTTCTTGATTATCCCCCCTTTAAAAGAGTATGATCTTTCATTTGGACAAACTTGAATCCCCTTTACACAAGGATAATTTGTGCCAGATTTGATTGAAATTGTCTTAGTCCATGAGAGTCCTATCACTTACTATCAAAAGTTATGAGCAAGATTGAATTTTTAAGTCTGCATGGGTGAAGTTACGAGGTCAAATATCATGGTAAGAAATGTAAGATCTTTCCATAACAAATCTATCATATACAAATCATGAGAAACCTAAATATTATTTTACTATTATTATATTACTATTACATACTACTATATTCATGGGGCATAAACACCAACTTCATTCCACATAACTTGGGAACATTCGCAATTTAATGTATTTAATATGTGGTTCTGCTACTCTTCAAAAGAATTGGTTTTAGTTTCCTGTTCTTGTGTATTCCCATATAAAACTTTGATCTCCTATTGTTTCCCCACTCTAATGCCGGGAGTGGGGGGTGGTCCCGTGGGGTGGAGGACACGTTTTCAACAAACCTGAATCTGCACTAAGGTGTGACTAACTATAGCCTTGTTATTCTTTTAAAAGAAAATGATATTTATGCCTCGCCGTGAATATGGCCGGGGCATACTAGATTCGTACATCATATTAAGAAATTAACCGAAAAGAAATTAAATAATCCTTTATCAGGCAGGGAAACCGATATTTAGATAGTCTTTTTGCCTGCATCAGACACGTAGCGAGAAGTTATGGGAAGGTAACACACACCCCCCCCCACACACACACACACACACTTTTTGGACAATATACACGTTTTTAGACAATATACACATTTACATTTCCATAAATTTCACAATTGTTATTTACAAAAACAGTGAAATAGTACATGTAATACAATGTTTGATTCAGTGACTGGTCGGTCCCAAACCCGCTTTTTATAGTAGTTATTAAAAGCACAGGCACTCGACGTTTTAAATATCTATAATTTAAAAAAATTGTCTTCCTGTTGTCTTCCTGTAAACATAATTATGTTTACAGAAAGACATTTTTTTTATTATTATAGATATTTAAAACGTCGAGTGCCTGTGATTAAAAGGTATGGTGAAAAAATGAGTCTGAGTCGATGAATTGAATTCCATCTTCTAGATAAGCAGATCGGATCGTAAACACCCCCTTTCAAAACACACACACGATTTAGGATTTTTTCTTTGGATTTAATTCAGCTTTTTATGGTGGGGTGGTTCGTTTTTTTTTACACAAAAAAGTTCAACACCCCGCAAAAAAATCTTGGATCCGCGTGCATTGACGTTGAATCAGTGCTCAGATCATGTAGAATGTAAAGACTAGAGAAGAAGTGCATCATGGTTGTAATTTTATTTTCCAGCAATCTACTTTGTTTAAAATATACGAAAATACCATAAAATTAATTTAAAGAGGTTCGCACCTGACATTTGGAGCAACGTCAATTTTTTGGGAAGTATATTTTTTATTTCTACATTGAAGAAGAAATAGGAAATTAAAAAAGAAAAACTGGGGTCGCAATGCTTGTTATTGAGCTACTGTGTTTTAACCATGACCTGTCTGCACTTAAAATTTATTAGTTTGTCTGTTGGTGTCAACACAACATAAGCAACACAAATGAATCATTACATAAAATAGATACATATTCATGTCTTCTAACACTACTGATCACTTGACATACGAATTAAAAGGACATATTAGGAGCAATGTCAATTTTTCAAATTTCACATAATTTTCAAGGTCTTGTCTTAAAAAAGTGAGGGTTGGAGACCAAATTTTTAAATTATTGGCAAAAAATACTGAATGTTTATACAAAATTTCGAGTAAATTATTTTAAACTTTTATCAGAATCGGTGTTCTCTTTGGAAAAAATATATCAACCAAATTAATAAATGACAATATTGGAAGTAGTTCCAAGTCTCCGACGCCATCCCCCTCCCCCCTTGAGCTTAGTAGAAAATAAATAAGCATGTATAGTTACCCATTTATGAAATGCTGTTAAATGCTAGTCCCTGCTGAGTTTCGATTAACCCTTAAAGTAGAAGAACATTTCTGGATCAGCACTTAAATATGATATGTACATGAATATACAGTATTTATTGATATATCTTAAATCATTTCTAGAATGATTTACAAAGTTGTGTCAACAATAATTAATACATACATATAATATGATAATTGAAACAAAGGATTGTTGGGACACCCCCCCCCCCCCCCCCCCTCCTCCTTCCGAATAAGCTACATGAGTTGATTTTTATTTATTTATTTTTTGAAAATATTTCTAATACATGTCAACAACGTCTTACATATCCCTAGAGTCCAAATAATTCAAATTGAGCCTTTTTAAAAAATACCCTCACCTATACAATTGTTATAATAACCAGTGAGGGTACCTAGTGTATTAAATAGAACACTGACATGTACATACGTGGTAAATAAATGAATAATTATATAATCATATGAAATTGATTTACTTTGATGTTAGAAAACTTTTACTGCATATGATTTATGCATAGTAAAGTCTATATTGAAAACAAAACTATTTCTGCTTAGTTGTCAGAATATACGAAAATGCATGTGAATATCCGGATATTTTGGATCTATCCGTTCCATACTCAACATTACTTTTCAAAAATGGCTGCTCCCAACGTGGTTGTGGGTTCTGAAACGGGACTTTTAAAGGGAATCAACGTCTCCAAAGCCGAATGGTCAAACTTAAGCGATACAGAAAGTGTGGATAAGACAAAAGAAGTCGTTTCTCTGTGTTGGAAAGATGAAACCGAGGCAGAAGTTTGTATGGGACTGAAAAATAAGTGCGTCATTTTATGGAATGTGCAAAATCGTTTGTTTAGTGATCCAGTGACTTTAGGAACCGAGGAATCAAAGCTTAGAGGAGTAAGAATTCTGAATGGAGACTACGTTTCATGTGTCGACACAGGTTTGGTTCGTTTGTGGAGTGAAGGCGAAGTTAAATCTGAAATAAATGCTGGAAAAGATGTGTTTGCTTTTGAACAAAATCCAATTCAGAAAAACATATTCGCCACCGGAGGAAAAGAGAACGAATTGAAAGTTTGGGACATAGAATTGACAGATAAGCCAAAATTCATGGCCAAAAATGTTCGAAATGACTGGCTTGACCTGCGAGTGCCAGTGTGGGTGACTGTTGCAAAATTCATTCCAAGTACGGATAAAATCATCACAAGCACTGGCCATCATCAAGTAAGGATGTACGACATTAAAGCACAGAGAAGACCTGTACTGGACATGTCGTTTGATGAGTATCCCATCACTGCAGCAGCTATCCACCCTTCTAGTGATAACCAGGTCGTGGTGGGCAACACCATTGGGAAACTGGCCATTTTAGATCTACGAAAGGGTCGACCCATTCAAGTTTTTAAAGGCTTTTCGGGTGCTATCCGTGCCGTTGAACACCATCCAACTTTACCGGTTATTGTGTCGTGTGGTTTGGACAGATATTTACACATCCATTCTGTAGAAGATAAATCCCATCAAAAGATTTACCTCAAGTCTAGACTTACCTCCCTTCTACTGAAGAAAAACTGGGACATGGGAAATGAAACAGATAATGACAAAGAAATTGTAGTGAAGGCTGAAGTTCTGTCAGACGAGAATGATGATGATGATAATGATGACGATCAAATATGGGAAAATATGGAGATTGTTCATACAAAAACAAAGAAAAAAGAAATGACTGATTTAGAAATTAAGAAAAAGTCAAAGAGAAAGCATGATGATGAATCCATAGATATTGCTAATAAACAGTTAAAAACAAAATCTGTCAAAAGTCGAGGGAGGAAGAGGATAATAAATGTGTAATTAGATGTTTGTTAGTGTTCTGATTAGTTTCTGGAACGTTATTGACATACTGACACCACTTAAGAAGAAATATCACTAAAAGTCAATTCAATATACTTGACTAGTTTTTTTATTTCTTCATGAGTATAATCTTCCATCATACCCCTGAAGATGTAAAGGTACTAGTCATGTGTATGTATTCAATCAGCTTTGTAATACTTTTATGATAATATATATACACTTACACAAACATTTTTCATTTATTTTTTAAAAAAAATTTTTTTTTTTTGATGATTGCCCCCATCCAAAGCATTGTTGGTTGCTTATGAGCAGGGAGCATGTGTAGACCCGGAAAACATGGTTTGCAACGATGCAATAAAATTTATTACATTGCTTTGGATCTGTCAGTCTATATTAGCAGTTAACACTAAACTCTGGATGAAACTTATATTTACAAATTTCATTTTAAAGTTCTAGCAATGGCACTTCAATTCACAAACTTGTTTCTCCGTAACATTAAAGCTGACATGAATGATGAGGTGATAACTGACAACAAGTTGTTCTTGTTCATGTACTAAATTTCTTGTAGAGATACCAAGTCTTCAGAAACTTGCACTCTTAAATAAATATGTTTGTTTCATTTGATCTTGCTGACTTGGTCTACATGTTCAAAGCATGTGTATGAACACATTGCTTTTGAAATACTGCATATTATGTTCCATTTTATCGATATTAGGCCAATTCAACTTAATTGATAGATTATCATCCCCGCCCGCCCCGAATTTTTTTTATTTTGCGAAACTTGCGATTTCCGGAACATTTTCATGTTTGACTCCGGTATTTACATTTCTTGTTTTACATTTCCGGTATAGCAACGTGAAAAGCCACGCGAAAGAAAATATATCTATATGGTTTCTTAATTTCTCGCGTTCTTACAGGCGTAAATCTTGAAGAAGTTAGGTATATTTCTGTTTGAAATTAAAGCTTAACCTAGAATTCGTCTGTGAAAATAGCATAGATTGATATCCACAAGGCATTAAATGATGCGCATCTGTTGAAAAAAAAAATCGTTTGTCTTTAATATTTTTCTCAGAAAATAAAAATTAAAAAATAAAATCCTCCCACCCGCCCCATACTTTTTGCTGACCCTGGATGATAATCTACTAATTAAGTTGAATTGGCCTTATTGAAAAATGATCAGAATTACGAATAGAGGTTTTTGTGCATCTTTCGACAGCACATTTGCTGCTGTACTACGTCAGTGGGAAGTGTTATATCAAAGGTAATTTTGTTCAAATTCTACGAAAGAATTAAAATGACTCGTACAAGTTATTTTCGGAAAGAAACTAATTTTATTGCTTTTATTTGAGTTTATTTAAAATTATTAAATTATGTCCCCTGAAATTTTGCTTCCTGGACAAAAATTCAATCTGCTATACAAGTTGGCTTTAGTGTAACTTTAAACAAGCATACAGGCATTTCAAAGTTGAAAAATAGAATTCATATATATCTTTTTTAATTACATTAGAAAGGAATAAGATGATTTGGGGTAAGAAATTTTTTTCGCCAAAATGAGCTTTACTATCTCTTTTAAAGTGAAGTTGACGAAATCAATAACACTTAAAAGTATGTTATTTTAATGTCAAGAATAGTAATAAAATGTCATATTTTGAAGCTACAATATTAGCTCCTTAAGATTTATATTTACACAGCATACCTTGCATAATGTTGACCCACTTAAGGTAGCTCATTACACTAAATTTTTATTTAATGGCTCGTTAAAACACCTCTTATAAAGTATGATTTTACCATCAAAAAAGTGATACAAGCTCTCAAGTATTTTATATTAATTTTATTTTTATTTTTCCCGGAATGATAAAAAAGGTTCTTTGTTTGCAAATAAGATACTCCAGAGTCCAAAATTCGCTGCAATTTGAGGCATGATAAGAATATCTAAGAAAACATGCCTAAATGACTCGGATAGACATGCGTTTTAGTTTTTTAGATAAAAAGTATTTATGAAAATTGAAAACTTTATTTGCCATTATTTTTTCAATCTATGGATAAAATTTTCAAAAAAAAAACATGTCAGTTAGAAAAAAGACATCAGAGAAATATGTTTTTTAAAAATTGAATTAAAATGGTCAAAATTCAGAAATATTACGATTTTTCTAATTTGAACCAAGCCCGATCGGAATTATAAAAAGGTAGACATAGAGAATATTGTAATCAGAAAACCACATTCCCTTAGTGTAAAATGGTTTACAAATTAAACATCTTTATAAAGGAAACTAATTTCCTGTTTAACAGTGTATACAATTCACAACAATATGATTATTTTAGTAATTTCTATCAATTTTGATCAGGATCAGTACTTTTTTCTTCAGTTTGAATATCAAAATTATTTTCATTTCTTTTCAAATTCTTTTTATGATATATTTCTTCGATGTTTCCCCCAATTTTCAGGACTTTTTTTCTAAACATCTTGAGATATTGAATTGATTTTTATACCCCCCTTCAAAGAAGAGGGGCATATTGCTTTGCACCTGGTGGTTGGTCGTTCG
>NC_079173.1:11086153-11093653 GCF_947568905.1 Ostrea edulis | reverse complement strand
TATTCATAATGTATCAGTTTCTCAGAAATGTAAGATTACATGCATGATGCACCGGTCATTAAGTCAACAAAGTTCAGTATAAGATTAAAATAAGTATCTGATTGCCTTCACTTTTCCACTGCTGCATTCAGCTACAATGACATTATCATTGTTGTCTACACATAAACCCCATGGCTGATTTAGATTACAGTTATCAATGTAACAAAGGAACTGTGCATTCCGGTCAAGGATGTGGATACAATGGTTGTTAGAGTCTGAGGTCAGGATATGACTCTGACTGTCTGTGGCTATCCCACTAGGGTTGAATGGGCGTGCCTCAGTAGTAGAGAGATGACCGGTGTATTTAAATCTGAGTTTGCCGTTCAGATTGACCACCACCACAGCCTGAGCGCCACAGTCAGCCACACAGATATTGAGGTTCCTGTTCTCACAAATGTATTTAATTGAGTTATTTCCTGAAAACAGAGGTTTACCGTTCTCTTCAAACTAGAAGGTTTGTTTCTCTGTTGATTCTGAGTAACCATGGTAACGGACAAGTTTGGATTGTGTGCAAGCATAGCTGAACATGGCAACCAGGAGGTCACCAGAGAAGGTGACACAGAAATTGTTAGGTGTCCAGCCCTGTAGTCTGATCACCTCCTCTGTCTGTCCATTCTTCACTTTGTTCACAGTTTTTGTTTTCCAGTCAGAGTAAATTAGGTCCCCATCACATGGCACTGTTATGTCATTTGGTGGACTTCCTGACTCTGTGCTAATGGTCTTCAGCAGTGAACCCTGCATGTTAAAGCATTTAATTATCTCTGATGAACCATGTACCCCAATTTCTTCTTTACTGAGACAAGAAACACTAAAGAGTTTCTCATATCCAGTGTCTATGGCTGTGATAAGCTTTGGTTCATCAAGGAAATGTTTGACTAAAGACGATGTTGGTTCTTGTTTTGTCAGGACTAATTTACCAAACAACGCAGCAAGTTGAGTACATGCAGTCTATCATCTCCGGGTTAAACTGCGGCGCTGACACTTCAACACTGGCAGGAAGTTTGCTTAGTTCTTTATTCTTGATCGATATTCCACGACTGATGACACTTAATCATTGGAATCCAGCAAATGTATAACTTCACACCTTGCCTGTTGAGCCAAAGACTGAAGGTTCTTTGTTATAGTCAGGAGTTCTTTTAGTAATTCAAGATGTTTCCTTTTCATCTCCTTGACTTCCTTTTTCAATTTGCTGACAACTCTGTCAACTTCATTGTGCCATTCATTTCCATGCTTTGTGACAGATGTTGATAATTTCTCATACTCCACAGCTATGCTGTTTATTTCATTCTCTATCTCCATTGTACTAGCATCGTAGGCTGGAGATATTGTTTTTATCAATTCTTCAAAATCATTCAGTATTTCTTGTTTCTTGGAGTTGAAGATTTCCAAGAGGTTGTTGAAGATGTGTCCTCGGTGTTGTTCTGAGGATACGCATTGGGAACAGAGGGGATGATCACTGCATTGGATTTCGCAGGCCCTACTTTCGTGCAAGGAACATTTTGGATATACTGGAGTTGATCTTCGTTGATGAATTTGGACTACTTTGTGTTGAAGATTTCCAAGAGGTTGTTGAAGATGTGTCCTCGGTGTTGTTCTGAGGATACGCATTGGGAACAGAGGGGACGATCACTGCATTGGATTTCGCAGGCCCTACTTTCATGCAAGGAACATTTTGGATATACTGGAGTTGATCTTCGTTGATGAATTTGGACTACTTTGTGTTGAAGATTTCCAAGAGGTTGTTGAAGATGTGTCCTCAGTGTTGTTCTGAGGATACGCATTGGGAACAGAGGGGACGATCACTGCATTGGATTTCGCAGGCCCTACTTTCATGCAAGGAACATTTTGGATATACTGGAGTTGATCTTCGTTGATGAATTTGGACTACTTTGTGTTTGAGAGGATCATCTAATATATGTTCCCCGACACAGCCCTTGCACAGGCTGACATGACAGAAATCACAGTACAGTTGTACTGGTTCGATCTCACACAGGTCACAACGAAGAACATCTTGTCCGGTGGCCATTTTAAATTGTTATCTGAAAGAAAATAATATTACATCCCAGCAGGCAAAGTTGGTTGGATTGACGTTGTATTGACGTCGATTTCTGACGTTGGATTTACGTTGGATTGTTGTTGAAAATGAAAGTTTTTAGACGTCTTTTTCTGACGTCTACACAACGTCTAAACATCGTCAGATTTCAACGTCTACACAACCTCAGATTTCACTGTCTAAACATCGTCAGATTTCAACGTCTACACATCGTCAGATTTCAACGTCTACACAACGTCAGATTTCAACGTCTACACAACGTCAGATTTCACCGTCGCACAGACGTTCATGATCCTATGGGGATCCGGGTTATAATAGGTCCTCAATACCCCTTGCTTGTCGTAAGAGGTGACTAAACGGGACGGTCCTTTGGATGAGACCGCAAAAACCAAGGCCCAAGCTGTGTCAAACCAGTTGTGGCATGATAAAGATCCCTCCCTGCTTAAAGGCCATATAAGAGCCGAGCATAGGCCTAAATTTTGCAACCCTTCACCGGCAATGATGACGTCTCCATATGAGTAAAAAATTCTTGAGCATGACATTAACAATATACAATCAATCAATCGACATCAAACTGGCACCATTTTTGCAACATCAATAAGTTGAAATGTAATCATTTGAACAAGAGAACTCTTATTCTTGTCATTTTCCTTCTTTATTCATTGTTCGTGAAATAATATTCAGTCATTAACACTATCAAATATCAGGGCGTCAAGTGAATTTTGGTCCAAAAAATATAGGACAAACCTCAGAAATATAGCACCTTTTTGAAGTAAATGTTGTATAGTTACAAATAGATGACACAAATTGTTTGTAATATACAGTACTGGTTTGCTTCAGAATCCAACATTTCTTGCTTACCCTAAATTATAGGAATTTCACAGAAATATAGGAATTTTTGTGGAAATATAGGAATTTATAGGAATAACCCCCAAATATAGGAACTTAAAGGAAACTTGATGCCCTGAAATATAAATCAAAGTTATCATTTGATTCCATTAATTATTTTTCGACCTGGCCACCTCCACCTCTCCGGTCTGGTGCATATTTAAGGTACTTCGCAACAGCCTCTCGGACTTCGTGTTCCGTCGCATTGAATTGATGAACTGCACTTTCTACAAAAATAAAGAAGTATTTATTAAAAATCATCTTTTACAATATCTAGTGGTAACAAGTTAGAAATTTAAAAATTCAAAATTTATTATCAAGGTTAAAGTTTCAGACAGAAAGACAAGTGAAAAACAAATTCATACCCCCTACTTTAGTTGCAGGAGCATGAAATTTTTAATGACATTAAATTTAATGAACCTGACATAGATAAACATATCTATCACTGCCTGAAACACTGATGTCGTGCCAAATGCCATCTTCCCTCTATTGCCCTTTATATTCATAAGGGACATTACATCATTTGTCATTATCCTGAAAATGTAATTAAAATATACAGTCCATGAAACACTCTTTCCCACATAAATAGTGAGTGAATGGGGAAGTAGATCGTTACAGGGGCTTTGAAGCTACACAGGTACAGCTGTACGTATAAAATCGATGTGCACATACATGTGAATAAAATATTCATAGTGTCAGAATTAAAATGCCTAAATATTACTATTAATAGTGTACGTACGTGCATCGGTAAGGTGTTCACTTCATAAGCTACAATTCAATAAGCTATAGAGTGAATAAATTAAGCAATATATATATTTTACAAACGAGGACAAGAGTGATGTACATATACGTTTTAGTTTATTGTTATATTTTATTTGATATACCAAACTTGTATATTGTTTAAACTTACTAAAGATGATTTCGTTCTACTCAAAAATTCAGAGTTATCTTAAACAATCAATATAACCCTATGCATATCATGCTAATGTTGCATACTTTGTGTATTAGTAAATGATGTACATTTGATGTTATTATAGTATTTCAAAATTAATGTTCTTAGAATTTGAATTTCTTTTGTTTATAATTCTAATTCAAATATATTGTATATACCCAGGGCAAAAACAGGATATTTTAGAAGATCTTTCAGCATTTCAGGGAGCACAATATGTGGAATGCCTCGAGTGAAAATATAAGAAACTCAACAAGTGTTGTGTGTTTTAAGAGAAATTATCTTAGGGATTATCACCATACTTTTTAAGCTTCATTTTGTTCCTATTTATCTTACATTCATAATTATTTCTTAAGTTAATATGTCTTCTACTTCTTTTAATCTGTGTTTATTTTACTAATATCTGTCTGTCTGCGTTATATGCAGGACCATATTGAAAACTAGCGTTATCGCTAAATATGTAATCCTGGATAAATAAAGGCTTTATTATTATTATTATTACATGTATTATTAGAGGGCGAAGCCCTCTCACGGCCCTTCGGGCCGTGAGAGCGGAGCTCTCCCTATAGGTAACACGTATATACATGTTTAAAAGGAGAATATAGGAAAATAATGAAAAATTAAACCATACCTATGGAACTTGAAAAGTTTGGTACCTAATGGAGTCAATTCGAATATTAGCGCGTGGACATGTATTCCTCCATTTTGAATCTCGTCTACCCTAGTTCACGTCGTTCTGAGATGTTACATAAAATCCGTAAAAGCATGTAAATCTTATTTTCCTAATCATATATAATCACTCCACGATTAACGCCATGTTTTTTGTTGTGGTTCAAACGCTATGTTTGTAAATTTGCTAAATAACGACGCTGAATATGACGTCACCATGTACTGTTTACATCGATTGCGTTATATTTCCCGCGTTCAATATATAGGCGGATCAAATGTCCAAAATTAGGATGCTTTGATACAGCTCCGTCCGCGTGCTAACTTCGGGTTGTTTTTGTCCTGTTTTGGATATAGATACTAATGCCAAAACTTTTTTGCTTCGCCCTCAAACACGGTAACGCCGTAAAACATATTATCTCGAGTTCAAATCCGCCAGAGTCTTTTGTTCATATGTGTTGAAATAAAAAAATTTTGAAAATCATGTTTTTATCCTTTGCATATATTTTATGCCTTTTTGGCCTATATATTTATGATATATCATCATATATATTATGATATGATTAAATCAATTCGTACTGATTTGAGACACCATTTCAGTACTATCAGTACTTTGATTTGTTTGTAGCAAGTGTAACTCGCGCTCGAATTTCTCGAGTTGTCTTTCTTGTTAAAAAGCATGTTGGGATATTTTGTTTTCGTCGCCATTTTGGATGGTGACTCTGGGTAGGTTTCATCTGTCACTGTCAGACCAGCAGCTAGGCGTTCAGACCGAGTAGAAGCCGTGTGATAAATATAAGATTAACAGCATGAATTCTTGACAATTGTTACAACCCAGGCACTGTGTTAACACAAGAAGACACCAGAAATGGCGACAACGAAGGATTCAAAACAACAGAAACGGAAGCAGCTTAAGCTGAAGGCGGTGCCGCAAAAAACGAAGTTGTTTCGCGCTAGCGAGCCACTTCTTAGTGTGTTCATGTGGGGCATTAATCACACAGTAAGTTTTTATTAAATTGTACATGTTCATTCAGTATTCCTCTAATGTACTGTGAAGTTAGACCTAAGGTACCGGGTTGTGCATTACTAGTGGTCAAGATGTGGCGTACACGACCCACCATAGATTTAGAGTTGGGTACCGCAGAAAATAAAGGTACCGCGGTATACCGTGGTATTTGCAAAATACCGCAGTACATACCACGGTATACCGCAGATTTAATCTTTTAATTGTATGATTCAGTTTTAGTGGATTTTAGTTGTGATTTATTGTATATAATGAGCTGTTATTAGTTTATTGATTGTAAATTGCATTTAATTTATTCAAATATAAATGATAAGGAAAATATCTTATTTAAATCTTAAACCAGTTAACAGAACAAAAGTTTAATCCAAACATAAAAGTATACCGTACATACAATATAGCAGTGTTTCTGTATCATGACTAGAATCGACTGTGACTAGACTACTGACTGGAACGACTATTAAAATAATTAATAGGGGGAAACCTGTGGATTTTATTTGACACGATCTCAAAGTCTAGAAGTTCTTAGAGTCGCGAATGACGAGAACTTCTACATGTAGAATACGCCTGTCCACTTCTCTAAAAAGAATAACGAGAACATGTGCGCACGAACGTGTTCTTGTTCTTCGACCACAATTCCTACATTCTTGCACCTCAAACCCATTAACTCGGCGTTCAGAATCGGCAGGAATTTGTACTCGCGCGACGAACGGACGAACGGTGGTTTCGAACGCACAAGTCTGCATCTGCCATTTTATTTTATTTTTTACTTGGGGTTTGCCTAAGAGGCGGAAATGGTATTCGACCAGCATAAACCAAACAACATAAAAACAATTTTTATAATCTACCTTATATATTAAAATAATAACTTAATGAAATGTTTTCTATTATTTTTTTCTTTAATTTTGATTTGTTTTCATATCATTAATAATCAAATCATCGCAATTTATACTTCGTATGTTTTACCGATTGTGTACAGTTATTAGACTTACCTTTCATTGCATCACAACGAGGGAACGATGTAAATAAAGTGAGTCACTGCGTACACAAATTTCTTTAATTATTTTTTCTTGTTTCAATTTTCTATTTTTGTTAAGAGTTATCAGACTTGAATATACCGGTATTTCGCCTCGTGTACCGCGGTACATACCAGTACCAGAAAAATACCGGTACACCGGTATACCGGTAATACCGCGCACCTCTAATAAGTATACATGTACACATAAGCCTTTACACATTTTGGTATAAGATATATTCAATATAATGAAAAAGAGCTGAATTCACAGTGTATAACCTTTAATTCTTCTGGGTAAAATAATCAGTTAAGGGTACAACCACAGATATCTGAACTTTAATCAGTAAACAGATATAAATGGCAAAAAGAAAGAAGAAAAACTATATCTATATATATAAATACACGAACGACATTTTGCTATTTAGATTTAATTTAAATAGAAAAAAGAGGGGGGAAAATACACCATGTATGCAACAACATTTTGCCCCCCTCCTCGATTCGAGTCCGATTTTATTATTAAATTCATCGAAACAAAGCAATTCTCCGCCACGGTTAAGCTCAGAAATTATTTTCCTTCTCATCCGTCGCTTCAGAAGTCTAAAACTCCCTCACAACAATCCAACAACAGACACATTTTAACGATATTTTCAATATTCCCACCAAAGCCTGACTACTGAGCTTAACCGTTTTGGAGAATAGGTTTGTTTCAGGGAATTTAATAATAAAATCGGACTCGAATCGAGGAGGTGGGCAGAATGTCATTGCACACCTGGTGTATTTATATATTTATAGATTTTTTTTTTCTTTTTTCTATTTAAATCTATTTGCTGATTAAAATTCAGATACCTGTGGTACAACTTCAATATGTG
>NC_079173.1:10843653-11081153 GCF_947568905.1 Ostrea edulis | reverse complement strand
TTATGCTCCCCCCAAAAAAATTTGGGGAACATACATTTACAGTGGTCTATCCATTTGGAGTTTATATCTCCTAAACCTGTCATCAGAAATTGATATAATTGATCACAAATGTTCCAATTGAGACAAGGACTTTTGGACCAAGGTCTTTCAAGATCATTTTGGGAAGTCAAGGATAGTGCTTGGTATTGCAATTGGAAAATCGTATTGCGATATTGTATTGCAATATTAAATTTTGTATTGCAATATATATCACAATATTACAGTAAAACTCTGATATAGCGAATTTCTGGGGACCCTCTATAAAAATTCGCTATAAACGTAATTTGCTATACGTTTATAGCGAATTCATAATTCAAATATAACGAATTCGTTATAAAACTGATTTGTTCTACATGTATCAGTTCTCTAAGAAAGCAGCAATCGATATACTTGCGTTTGTATTGTCTTTAAAAGAAATAAAGCCTATATATTTTCGAGAAGAAATATTTTTATACAAGAAATATACACGTTGATTTATATATGATAATTTATCTTGATGGATTATTAAGTCATGCAAGAACATGTCTAGAGAGAAATGTCAAAAAAAAATTGCGCAATACATACATGTACTAAGTCTATTGCATTTGACATTTACTTGTTGCTTTACACAAATAAAGGAGTGTACGATAAAATAAATGCAATCAAACTTCAAATTTAATTAACGACAATATATTTCCTAAACGTATGTGTAAGTATTGTTTTGTGTTAACAACCTTTTTTGAAAAAATACAAACATAAATTTTGTAATAAGTGTAGATCCTTTATGTCAATGGAAAACGATTGTTAAAAATCACAAAGAGTTTAAAATGAAAACAATAAATTTGTTATAAAAGGTGATTTTTATGTTCATTTTTAATTCAAGGGGAATAGGAATTTACTTCGTTATATCCGTAAATTCGCTATATCCGTGTTCGTTATAGACACAGATTTTTCTATAGAATATATAAAGAATTTGCCGGGGAAATCGTTTTCACTTCGCTATAGCTGTAATTTTGCTATATTCGAGTTTTACTGTATAACAATCTTTATGAAATAAAACAAATACAGTTATCTTTGGATATTTCTTTCATTCTACTTGAAACATTATATAAATAAACATTGACAAATGTATAGATGGATCAAAAAATGGTTCAAATTTCAAGATTTTTTAGGTTATTTGTTCAGTACATAGTAGGTGTGGCATGCTAAAGAACCCTCCCTGCTCAATGGTCATAAGCGCCGAGCAGTCCTAAATTTGAAGCCTTTCACTGTTCTTGGTGACGTCTCCATATGAGTGAAAAATTCTTGAGAGAGAGACACTAAGCAAGATACAATCAATCAATCAACAGTTTTTGAACCGGTATTTATCACACAAATAAGTAATAGGGAAATGGCTTTCAGACAAAGGTCACTCAAGGTCATTTTGTTGGTCAGTGTCACTCAACATACCTTATATATGAAAAAGAAACCTTCATTTCAACAATATTTCAACAGTTATTGATCAGTGTGAGAGTTATTCGTCATACAAAGTAGTTCATTGGTGAGATGCATGCATTTTCAGGAGCATCCATCAGTTTTATTGATATATTTGTTTTATTTGTCCAAGACTTAAACGCACTTGTACTAGTGAAGCATATAATTTAAAATTTTGTTTCGAAACCCCTTTGCGACCGATCTTGAAAAAATCCTCTATTACACAGTTAATCTCTTGTCCTTTTCATCAACTATTTATTTTGTCTTCATTGTCCCCAACTGGGTGCCATGTTGATCTACAATGATTCATTAACACTAAATGTGTTCCAAATGACCATTCACCGAGAAGCAAGAGAAGGAACAATTTGCGGAAATGAATGTTTTATCAGCAACAGTTTCAGATGGGGAATGGAATGCTTTGGTCTGGGAATGGAACATTTAATGGTTTGAATGGAACAGTTTGTTGTGTGGGAATGGAACAATTCTAGTGGAGAATGGAACAGTTCTCTTTGACAAGTCAAGAAAGAATATACAATAAATTCAGTTTTGTTGATAGCTAGATTAAGTACAGTATGAAATCCACCTGAATTTAATCAGTGTCTGTATAGAGGTGCTGCACAGAATAATTCAAAATGCAATATGTAAACATGTTTTTGAATAACAGTTATTGATTAAAAGCTAGGACCATACAGTTTGAGATATCGAATCTCTATAATTAAGGACACTTGATACCAAAAACAAAACAAAAAATGGAAGCACACCAGGGTTGATGTACATGTATATTTTGTTTTAATGGGGTTTTTTTTGTTGTAAATAAGTAAAGATATGAAATTTCTAAACATTAAGGGATTTGACAATGTAAATTTTCTATGAACAGATGTTGAAAAGTTAAATTGTATTTTGAACTCATGAATTGTGATGTCATAATTCAAGCATTTACCATTTGCTATTGTTTATATAATCACACCCCACCCCCAAGTTTCAAATTTAAATCACAGATTAAGATTGCCTATGTCAGAGTAAAAAATGATATTCTTGCTTGATAGACAGGGCGGTTCATACTTCAGTTCAATATTGAGTAATTAGATAGGCCTTCCCCAAACACTGAGGCTTAAGTACACTGAAATGGTACTCATAAAGTAAACAATAATATCACCGGTATGATGTAATGGCACAGTTAAGAAGCAATAAATCAATGTCAAGCATTGATTTCAATACAGGTGATTTTGCACTGCAGAGTCTCTGATAACAACAGCTGAATTTTTGGTAGTCATGCATGCAGATATGTTACATAAACTTTGAGATACAATTATGTGACCTTTAAATTAACTTAAAGAAACGAGTTACGTATACATTACAAAATATAGATATAAGGAATTAATGCAGTTTGTATGGTGGGGGGAGGAGTTTGTTTATGTACCCTGATAATGTAAAATATTGTTCCCTTCTACAAAGAACATAAAACAGGTGAACTCTCTCTCTCTCTCTCTCTCTCTCTCTCTCTCTCTCTCTCTCTCTCCTCTCTCTCTCTCTCTCTCTCTCTCTCTCTCTCTCTCTCTCTCAACATGTTCAATGGTTGGTGGTATTTGAGGATATAACACCTCGTGTTGGCACTGCCATCAATACAATCTGGATATTTGTAGGAAATTCTCTGTGGAACTGTGATGAAAATGGAATGTAATTGGTGTGCTGTGACATTTACCAGTAGGCTAGATGGAAGTAAACAGTAATTAAGGAAAATTAATCTTACAGTCTGTTTATGATGTATAGGGTTGTCCTTCCTAGATGCTGTATTACAGCTACCGGTATATTCTATTTGTCTGTCTGTTTTATATCCACAGTTTACCTCCGAGGTATTGACATAAAACTTCTTTATGAACAACTGCAGTAATTTGCATATTCTTTTACAGGAACAATAGCCCTTTGCAAAAATTGGTCTTTTGCAGATTTTTTTAAAATATCCCCTCGCAATTTGTTGCGAGAAGGGATATAGTAATGAAACTGTTTTGTGTAGGTGAGTGTGTGTAACACTGAACTTGTGGACACTCTACAGGCCACATTTGTTTTTGCTTGATTAATTTGATACTTCACATGTGGCTTAGTTATTAATATCAATTTTGTGAGTCAAAAGGTCAAGGTCACTATAGGACTTCATAGAAGAAGCTTGTAGGCATGCATTCATTGTGAGATTATATGCTTGTGGAGCTCTTGTTTCATTATATGCATATATTGATGTATGCATGCATTCTCTTGAATGTACATGTATTAGTATGTACATTATTGTGGAGCTTTCTAGTAAAGAACTAAAGAGTGAGTTCAATTTTCATCACTGCATGTAGACTCTTGAGTTTACAAGAGCTTTTTGGTCACCTGCATTTCCATAAAAAGGTGACATGATGTTTCAAGATACTGATCAGTATGAAACCTGTAGTGTGGTTCCTAAAGTCAAACATTAAAGATCAATTCAAGGAAGATTCACTGCAAGCTCTAATAAGTCTATCATGTACAAAACCTACAGGGTCAGGACTCAATGTGTCTTGTCATGTACAAAACCTACAGGGTCCAGAACTCAATGTGTCTTGTCATGTACAAAACCTACAGGGTCCAGAACTCAATGTGTCTTGTCATGTACAAAACCTACAGGGTCCATGACTCAATGTGTCTTGTCATGTACAAAACCTACAGGGTCAGGACTCAATGTGTCTTGTCATGTACAAAACCTACAGGGTCCAGAACTCGATATGTCTTTTTATATACAAAACCTACAGGGTCCACGACTCAATGTGTCTTGTCATGTACAAAACCTACAGGGTCCGGGACTCAATGTGTCTTGTCATGTACAAAACTTGCAGAGTCCAGGACTTATGTGTCTCGCTGAGCCTTATTCAGTTTAAACACATGTAAATGCAGGTACACACCCATCTGTTATAGTGAACAAATTTCAGATAGGTCTCATTCTTATATCAAAATGATCATTTGTTTTGAAATTTTGTAGATTAATACTTTGAACCATGTCAGTATACCAGTAATGCTGATGCCTGATGACTTCAAGGCCTTCAGCAAAGTTCATGTGGATTACCACAAATTCAACAAGTAGGTAGACTGTTATGTAACCTAATTACATAATTAATTACATTAATGTAGTAGTGTATTTTAGGTACGTTCGTGTATACACTCCACACTACCTTAAAACACAGTTACAGCGAACATGCTGATAATGAATTCATGTTTACAGTAAAACATGGTTACAGCTAACACACTTATAATGAATTCATGTTTACAGTAAAACACAGTTACAGCGAACATGCTGATAATGAATTCATGTTTACAGTAAAACACGGTTACAGCTAACACATTTATAATGAATTCATGTTTACAGTAAAACACAGTTACAGCTAGCGAACACACTTATAATGAATTCATGTTTACAGTAAAGCACGGTTACTGCAAACACACTTAATATAATGAATTCATATTTACAGTAAAACACAGTTACAGCTAACACTCTTATAATGAATTCATGTTTACAGTAAAGCACGGTTACTGCAAACACACTTAATATAATGAATTCATGTTTACAGTAAAGCACGGTTACTGCAAACACACTTAATATAATGAATTCATATTTACAGTAAAACACGGTTACAGCTAACACATTTATAATGAATTCATGTTTACAGTAAAACACAGTTACAGCTAGCGAACACACTTATAATGAATTCATGTTTACAGTAAAGCACGGTTACTGCAAACACACTTAATATAATGAATTCATATTTACAGTAAAACACAGTTACAGCTAACACTCTTATAATGAATTCATGTTTACAGTAAAGCACGGTTACTGCAAACACACTTAATATAATGAATTCATGTTTACAGTAAAGCACGGTTACTGCAAACACACTTATAATGAATTCATGTTTCCAGTAAAACACAGTTACAGCGAACACACTTATAATGAATTCATGTTTACAGTAAAGCACGGTTACTGCAAACACACTTAATATAATGAATTCATATTTACAGTGAAACACAGTTACAGCTAACACACTTATAATGAATTCATGTTTACAGTAAAACACAGTTACAGTAAATACCCTTATAATGAATTCATGTTTACAGTAAAACATGGTTATAACTAACACATTTATAATGAATTCATACTTACAGTGAAACACGGTCTCAGCGAACATGCTTATAATGAATTCATGCTTAACAGCAAAGTGATTTTCATTCCCTGTCGGTTTAAAAACATGTTGTAAGGTTATTGGATATAATGAGTTATGTTTAAAACGAATCAAAATTGTTTATCCCCAGCACTTCATTATAAGCGTGTAACTGTATTTCACCTGGGCTGCCTCAAATTTATCAAGATAAAAGGTATATTCATTTTCGCAAGCCAATTGTCTGATTCGCTTACTCTCATCTCCCCCTTGGCAGATTTGGTCGCATTTCTGACACTTCAAAATATCGTGCTTTGGCTTTCCAAGGCATCCAATAAAATCACACCTTACAAACAGTTTGGTTTGAGTAATGGCGTAAGAATGAGTTTGCTTTTCAGCTGAAGTGGTGCGCAGTGACCTACTTTATGGCTAATAGTAGGCCAAACAGTTTTCTAGGCTTTTTTTCATTACAAATTTAGTCACAAGTTTCCTCTTGGAGGAATACAAGTTCAGTTTGAATTTCAGCTGGATTGGTCTGTCTGTATGTCAGTCCAAAGTCATGTTTTCCAGACTTTTTTCCATAAGGATGAATGTACAGTGTTGAAATTTGGTCACAATTTCTTCCTCAAAAAGCATATTAAGAGTAAGTTTGCATTTCAGCTGGATTGGTGCACCATGACCTACTTTAGGGTTAAAAGTAGGTCAAAACCTACTTTTGGGCTAAAAGTAGGTCAAACCGTTTTCCAGACTTTTCCCGTTACAAATACAGGTATTGCCCTGAAATTTTGTCACATCCTCCCTTTCAGAGAAATACATAATCATTTCACATTTCAACTTGATCGGTGCACTCTGACCTACTTTAGGATTAAGAGTAGGTCAAAAAGTTTCCTGGACTTTTTCTCATCATGGATTCACATATTGCAACCTTCCTCTCAGATAAATACATAATCAGTTTACATGCCAGATAGATTGGTGCATCATGAATTACTTTAAGGCTTTTCTATTCAAAATATGTGTGATATCAATTCAGAGTCCGAGTGCATAATGTGCTTACAGGTTGAATTTCACTGTCCAATGGGCATATGTTGTACCATTTGTGGTACTCTTGTTTAAATATTTACATTCTACTATTATTTCTGTTAACATTCTCAGTCATTAAATGGAAGCACATGTACTTTATATGTGTAGACTGTATTGAGATGTACATTGCTTACAACTGCAGCACATTCATGAGGAAATGGCTATCATTACAATTTGTAGAGATATCAAAGGCAAAAACATTACAAATATAGTGTCTACAATTGTTATTTTCTCAGAGAATCAATGCCAAGTCACTTCAAGTTCAAAGAATACTGCCCGATTGTGTTCAGAAATCTGAGGGAACGGTTTGGAATTGACGACCTTGATTATATGGTAAGTGTTGACAGGGTCTTTCAATATGAGATGGATAGTACCTTCACAAGATACAGAGACAATGGTAGATATTTAGTGAATGAACTGTAATGTTCATCAGATTTCAATTGATTGATAGATTGACTTTTATAAAAGTTCAGTCCAAAGGCAAATGTGAGCTTCTAGGCATCCATGCATCATCTGTTTGCTGTCAATGTCTGATTACACTTTTAAATATTAAGTTTCCAATTTTGGATACAAATATAAAATGTTTCTGTGCTGCTTCTTTAAAAATGCTCCTATTTGTCAAAGGATATTGAAAGTGTCCAGTGCGGATACTGTGACCTTGGCGTGTGACTAATCAACTTCTCTAGAGCGGCCATGTGTCAACTCATGTACTACCATGACCTTGACTTGTGACTATGACTAAATCTACTTATCTAGAGTGGCCGTGTATCAACTCATGCACTACCGTGACCTTGGGGGTGGGGGGGGGGGGGGGGGGGTCCATTCTGTTAACATTTAATATTTTACAACTGAAATTTAAAATAGCAAATATATGTATTTTTTACCAATCTCAGAGAGAGTTAGTATAAGGGATCCAGACCCCTGCCACCTCCAACTCCACCCATCCATATCTGCACCAAAACTTTATATGCTTTTGATAAATTCTGGGTCACAATTGTGAGATTTTAAGAATATACATGTATAAATGCATGTGAACTTTATAAGAGAATATTATGTAGATATACACCATGAAATTCACTCTGCACACATCATTACATGTGATGATATAAGAAAGAATTAGTTTTGTTTTTCACAAGTTACAAGCAGAGAATTGAGTTGATGGCTGTAAATTGAAGTTTTGATGGTTGTAAATTGAAGTTTTGATGATTGTAAATTGAATTTTTGTTGCTGTCTGCTGACCAGTGTGCACTAGGATGTGTTGTTTGATTTTGTCCATTCTCTTGGCCGGGTTCTATGATTATGACTTGAATCAATGAGGTTACTGACATGATAGATGGCCGTTGCCTTCTGAAACATGAATGCAGTATGTTGAATCATTAATACTAATCTGATTCTTTCTCGTTTTGGCTGATCAGTTATTTTTCACCATAATGTACATTACCTCTTGTTACCATGGAGATTAACGCAATCTGTAGGATAGCAAAGTTTGCGTGCAGCAGTGTCTTTCTCATTAGTAATAGCAATAACTGGTGGCTTATAAACCCATCATATACAGGTGTTATATTGTATACAGGTGTTATCATGTCTGTCTCTATGTAGTTTTTGATTTGATTGATCTGATCTCTCTTTACAAACAGCTGCTGTCCATTAAATGAGAGAGGATTTCATCTAAATACACCATAAGTTGTACATCTAAAGAAGCATAAAGTTAGAGAGCTGGAATGAGAGAGGATTTCATCTAAATATGCCATAAGTTGTAACCTAAAGAAGCATAGAGTTAGAGAGAGCTGGAATGAGAGAGGTTTTCACCTAAATACACCATAAGTTGTAACCTAAAGAAGCATAGAGTTAGAGAGAGCTGGAATGAGAGAGGTTTTCACCTAAATACACCATAAGTTGTAACCTAAAGAAGCATAGAGTTAGAGAGAGCTGGAATGAGAGAGGATTTCATCTAAATATACCATAAGTAGTAGATCTAAAGAAGCATAAAGTTAGAGAGCTGGAATGAGAGAGGATTTCATCTAAATATACCATAAGTTGTAACCTAAAGAAGCATAGAGTTAGAGAGAGCTGGAATGAGAGAGGTTTTCACCTAAATACACCATAAGTTGTAACCTAAAGAAGCATAGAGTTAGAGAGAGCTGGAATGAGAGAGGTTTTCTTCTAAATACACCAAAAGTTGTAGATCTAAAGAAGCATAAAGTTAGAGAGCTGGAATGAGAGAGGTTTTCTTCTAAATACACCAAAAGTTGTAGAAAGGAATTATTATGAAGTTAAAACAAATTACTGCTGGATATTAAAAGAAACACGAATTAAATAGATATTATATGTCTGCACATTTCTCCGAACCTTATCTGTTAAAAGAGTGGCCAATAAGTGGTAGAGTACACAGCTACAAATAAGGAACTCTACTGATTTATGTAAACTGATGAGCTGTACATAGCTTAAAGTTAAGAAAGATTGAAAAATTGAACATTTGTATCACTGAGCAGATCTTTAGTTTGGGTTTTTTTAAAAATAGAAAATAATGCCAACTACATAATTATGTCGCAATTATTTCTCATCATAAACTACTAGATAAAGGTCTGGAAGGCAGGAAGTGAAGGGGTAATTGATTCCAATTTTGCCTGACACTGGCCTCAATGTATAGCCTCTTAAATTCAGGAACCGTGCAAGAGTTACATGCCAGGGTAAAAAAAAAAAAAAATGGAGGTTTTATTGCTGTATAATCAATCTTATAGTAAAACCATGCTTTGTCAGTAAGCTTATAAGAATTTTATTGATCTACAATTTATTCTTACTTTTCAACTTCTACAACAACCCCTGATTCAGTAAGGAAAACCCAGTATTGTAGAAGTTTTCTGTGTTGTAATGTTGGGATGTAATAATATATATTTGTGTTACAATTTATTTCTAAAACCTAAAGAGGCCAGAGTCTGATTTGAATCATTTATCTAATATATAATATATCAACTACAGTCAAACCTCATTGTATCAAACTCGATGGAGCAGAGAAAAAACTTTGAGATATCTGAGGATTCGAGATATCAAGGATAAAATAATTAAAGAATAAGTGGTTGGGACTTCTGAATCACTTCGACATATCCATGGTATTTGAGATATCAGTGTTCGAGATATCATGGTTCAACTGTATAACATTATATGCAAGCCTAAAATACATATTGGACTAAAACTAGCTCAGTCACCCATGTAAGAAAACCTGCTGAATTGAAGCATCCATGTCCTGGAAGCTCCCCGATGTATGCATCATTGCTAAGTAACTACGATAGTCGTTAAATCTAGCAAGACACGTAACATCGATATCGCTTCAACGATCATTGTTAAATCTAGTAACATCACTACAACAATCATTGTTAGATCTAGTAAGACTAGTAACATCACAGATCCATCAGCCCACGGACATACTGGTACATTCCGTGTGATGTCACTGCTTGACACTTTACGAAGACTTAGAAAAGTAGCCATCAAAACAATACCACCATATTGCAAGGTTTTGCAATTTGCAAGGTATCATGTTTGACCAGTCTACAAATTGTTTACGGAACATTGCGGCACCAAATGATGCATTTAATTCATGACAAGCCCTAGAGTGTGGATAGTATTAACATCCTAACGGTTTAATCAACATCTTCCATTGATAGAGGAACACAAAATGGGGACATGTATAAATTCCTGTGACTTTGTCGTGACAAAGTTGTTGCTGCATGTTGCTAGCAGTGCAGTAAACTACGGATGGACAGACTAATTGCTAGGTGCCTTGAGTTAAAGCCTTGATGGTAGTTGACCTACTTATGACTATTATTGAATGAATATACATTTTTGTAGAATTCCTTGACCAAGCATCCAGAGGATATAGATTCTCCCGGGAGAAGTGGTGCAAGAATGATGACGTCTCATGATAAAAAATACTTCATTAAAACGCTAGTCAGTGAGGAAGTTGAGCAGCTTCATCTAATTCTAAAACAATATCATCAGGTGAGTGAGGGGCAGACACAGTGTATCATTGTCAGTAAGTCACATAAAAACAGCATCATCAGGTGAGTGACATAGAAAACACATAGAAACAGCTCATCATTGGTTCTGTCAGATTAAAGATCGGTAACTGTAAATGTTAAATGATATATGCATGTTTTCATTTAAATAACTGCAGTAACATATATACTTATAGGTTATAGACTTTGTATGGGAAAATATGATGACCGAGTTTTTTGGCGCGTAGACGGACCGAGCTTGCGAGGTCCGTTCGCGACAAAAAACGAGGTCGACACATTTCCCATACAAAGTCTATAACCTTTTTATTATATACTTTCAATTTCATTTAGAAACTAACAATAATTTTATTTTTAACAATAACTTTATCGGTTTAACTGAGTAAAAGATGAAAAACACGAAAAATTTGAAAATTAACGGCGTAGAAATTTGATTGTGACGTAATGTTTGCGGGCCGGAATGTTTCCGGGCATATATCGTGTGATATATGCCCGCAAACTTTTAAAGAAAAAAGAAGAGATGAAATTGAAAGTATATAATAAATATAAGATATTGTGACTAGTAGTTTAATGCTGTAACAAGAGACACAACTGAAAAAGACCAGTAACATGGTGAAAATATTTGGAAGATCTTAAAATACATGTATATGTTATAGCACTTTTTCATGTTTTGATTGAATGCCTTTTTACAGTTCATTGTGGAAAATCATGCCAAGACATTGCTGCCGCAGTACCTGGGAATGTATCGCATCACTGTAAACGATACCGAGACGTATGTTGTCGTGATGAGATGCGTGTTCAGCCCTCGACTTCATATACACAAGAAATACGATCTTAAGGTATCGGTAGACCAAATGATGCTTATTTTTAGGTATTGAGAATCATTAGGAGAGTTTTTATACTTTAGATGCTCATTTTTAGGTATTGAGAATCATTAGGAGAGTTTTTATACTTTAGATGCTCATTTTTAGGTATTGAGAATCATTAGGAGAGTTTTTATACTTTAGATGCTCATTTTTAGGCGTTAACAATCATTAGGAGAGTTTTAGACTTTTAATATGATTTTTATACAGTCCTCTTTGCATTCGGCTGTGCATAAGGTCTCGACCCGAGTTCTCTAGTATGCTCTATCCTGTAACTATTTACTTAGTTGGCTCCAAGTCCATCCTCCTTTCATTTCTTTTGAGGTCACCTGAGTCACTTAGGTGACCTATTGTTATTGATCTTTGCTTGCGTCAATCGTTGTGCATTAATAGTTGAACATTTTTTACTTCTTTTGTATCAGAATTGCGAATTTTGCAACCCTAGGGTTTTGACTCCAGGACAGCTCCAAATTAGTCGTATCGTGTTAATGGTACACATATTTTTTCATCAGTATCTATCGGCAATTTTGAGGGCATTTAAGTTTGAAGAACACATCTTCTTTTATATTGTTGTGGAATATTGAAAGTTAGATTAGATATGCAGAACAGGAATTTTTTTTCTAGATTTCATAGCTATTGGGCCTAGTGATACTTTTAACTAATACTCAGGTGATCAATAAAACCTGTGGGCCTTTCGTCTTAGAAGAAAAATCCTTCGAATGATTGATTTGGGATATAGAGAAGACCTTCCCCAGCTATTTCTAGTGCTGTTATGAGGCCAGTTGGGCATAACTTGCGAGTGTAAGTTATATTGGTTTTACTCCAAAACCTTTCATCAGAAATTGATTATAATTGATCACAGATATTCCTTGAGACAGGAACTTTTGGACCAAGATCAATTTGGAAAGGTCAAGGTCACTTAGAACATATACCTTATTTAAGTAAAAAAAAAAATTCAACAGGCATTGATCATATATCACACAAATAAGGAATAGTGGTTTTCAGACAATGGTTACTCAAGGTCATTTTGTAAAGGTCACTCAGTACATATATCTTATATATATGAAAAATACTTAATTTAAATGATCATTTCAACGATATTTCAACAGTTAATTGATCTTTTGGACCAAGGTCTCTCAAGGTCATTTTGAAAAGGTCAAGGTTGCTTAAAACATATGCCTTATATAAGTAAAAAGTGCCTTATTTCAATAGTTTTGAACAGGTATTGATGATATATCACACAAATAAGTAATAAGGAAGTAGCTTTCAGGTAAAGTCCACTCAAAGTCATTTTGTAAATGTAAATGCCACTGAACATTTACCTGGTTTGTGAAAAAAAAACCCTTCATTTCAACAATATTTCAACAGTTATTGATATTTTTGGACCAAGGTCTCTCAAGGTCATTTGGAAAGGTCAAGGTCAGTCAGATCATATACATGTACCTTATGAATATATTTATGGGAAAAGTGTCTTATTTCAACAGTTTTTTAATAGGTATTGATCATATATAACAAATAAGTATTAGGGAATGGCTTTCAAAGGTCACTCAAGATCATTTTGTAAAGGTCAATAGCATTTAACATATACCTAAAAAAGAAACCTTCATTTCACAATATTTCAACAGTCATTGATCATTGTGCGAGTCATTCGTCATATGAAGTAGTTTTTTGGTTAGATGCATTTCGGGGAGCATCCGTCAGTTTTACTGATATTCTTGTTTCTTTTCAGGGGTCAACAGTAGACAGATCAGCTAGTGATAAAGAGAAGGCAAGTTTCCTGTCAAAATACACACATAGATAAAGTATACACATAGATAAAGTACACACACAGATAAAATACACACATAGATAAAGTACACCCATAGATAAAATACACGCACAGATAAAATACACACATAAATAAAGTACACACATAGATAAAGTACACCCATAGATAAAGTACACCCATAGATAAAATACACGCATAGATAAAGTACACACATAGATAAAGTACACACATAGATAAAATACACACACAGATAGAGTACACACACAGATAAAGTACACACACAGATAAAATACACACATAGATAAAGTACACACATAGATAAAATACACACATAAAGTACACACACATATAAAGTACACACACAGATAAAATACACACACAGATAAAGTACACACATAGATAAAATACACACATAGATAAAATACACACATAAAGTACACACACAGATAAAATACACACACAGATAAAATACACACATAGATAAAGTACACACATAGATAAAATACACACATAGATAAAATACACACATAGATAAAGACATGCTATGGTACTCTCTTGTTTAAAGGAATCTCCTCAAGTGTGAAGGAAAAACAAACACTTTAAGTGGAGCACATGTCCTTATTTGAAATTCAGAACTTTAAGCATTCAGCATGCTAAGTTTGGAAAGCCAATGAATTTAGAATTCACTTTATTTGTATGGGAAAATTTGTAATTGATCAAATATTATATAATATGCTTTAGTATAGGAAGTAAGATATCATGACTTCATTTGACACTTGTGTCATGCTATTGCTGAGTGCTTCACTATGAAATGTAAATGCCAAGTTCAAAAAGGGAATTGTGTGTAGCTGGTATGGGGTAGTGAGTGTATTCTGTCATCATGGTAACTGCATATGCATACAAATGGTAAAATCACATCAAACAAATAAAGAATGTGCATTATTTGTGCCAGGTTCTGGGTAGATTTCGCATTCTACTGTATACATTGATGTTACTTAACCATATTTGAGATGCAAGTCAATTTTAATGTATTACATTTCATTCAAAGTAAAAATTTAGCATTCACATTTAAAGTTTTTATTACTGATATGCACATGCAAACTATGTATCAGAAATTACAACATTTTACATGGAATGAATTGCAAAGTATGATATTTTGAACCTTTTGACATCCATACATAAATAGAATAAAGCATTTGTTACTCTTTCTAATTTCCTAAGTATGAACAAATATATTTGATGCAGTTCTTGTGCTCTATTTCCTTCTTTCACTTCCCTGTGATTCTTATTCCCAATTTGTTTTTTTACAGGCCAAGGATTTGCCCACTTATAAGGACAATGACTTTCTCAGTGATGGAGCTTGTATTAGCATTGGGACCGAGAGCAAAGATAAGCTAATGACCATGCTTAAACAAGACGTAGAGGTACTTAAAAAAAACAGCTAATACATGTATACACTCAAACAGGGAAATAAATCATGGGACGGGAAAATGCGAAAGATTCGAATATATGATATACGAAAACACTGTTCATGTGGTTAGTATGTGAAATTTTCAGACCCACGAAATTCTTTATTAATATAGAATTACATACACATCTAATATTAAAATGTTATATTGATTTTGGATTTCAAATCATGATATAGGGCAGATAACTGTTCTGAAATTTGTATTAAGGAAACAATTGTTACAGTGATGACAGGGCAATCATTGATATTGTTGTATGCATGGAAATCTGTGAAAACACACCAAATAAATATTGGTGGGCCCTGATATGGCATGTGTTGGTGGTGGTGCCATATTTTGTGATAATGTAATGGATGAGAAGTTTTAAGGAGGTATTATACTTCATAATGTTTGACTTCATATCAGCAATATGAATATCAGTAATATTTGTATATACCCTTTTTATCACATGTTTAACTCCCTTATCCAGTGGATATCACCCATTACATAAATTTTAATTATTATACTATGTTTTCCTACGCCGTTTGTGGCGTCACAAACAAACGTCAATTTTACGTAGTTTGTTTACAAAATGTTTATAGTGACATAGCTACATAATATTCTGCGGCTTTGAAGGTCGAACAGTAATGTAACTAAAACAAGGGGGAGAGGGTTAACATGTGATAAAAAGAATCTCCCATGGTTTGTGGTTTGACATAATTTATATCCAACTGGCCAAGGCTCAGGGATAGAAAACACTCAACTCGTTGAATATAAATCATATCGAACCACAAACCATATGGGAGATTTAATTGCCTAGCAGGGTAGCTCAGTCAGTTAATATGTCGAGTGCTGATCTGTAGATCACAGGTTCAAGTCCAGCAGGATTTTAAAATTTCTACTTAATTTGCATTTTTGACTAGGTTAAGTGGGTTGGAAAGTTTTTGATTTCAAAATATTGTTGTACGTATCCTCCACTTTTCATCCAAATCAGATTTCTCTGGTGTGTTATTCCTCCTTAAGATGTATATGATAATCTAACTGTTCAGCTAAAAATTTCAATAGTAAAATCACTGGCAAGATCTCGTGAAGATGCTAGTTCTCCTTAAATTAATGTATGCTATATTGGTTAATTTTTGGGTGGGGTGAGGTTCTCGTTGTATTGCAATTACAAGCACAGTTTAATGTTTGATTGATCAATGGCAAACTATAAATCTGTATACATATAATATAAAGCAGCTCATATTACACTAATTCATAATTGTTCCAAACCTGCAGTTGTGATAAATTTTGAATATTGTAATAAGAGTGTACAATATCATACAATATTCATCTGTACTACAACTGGATCATTTTCATGTATTCTTTGAAAGCTGTCACATTACAGCTCAGTGTTGCTGTGTCACTGTCACAAATATAATTATGTCACAAACATAACAATCTCACAAACATAATTATCTCACAAATATAATTCTCTCACATACATAATTATCTCACAAACATAATTATCTCACAAATATAATTATCTCTCAAACAACAATCTCACAAACATACTGATCTCACAATCATAATGATCTCACAAACATAATTATCTCAAAAACATGATTATCTCACAAACATAATTTAATCATCAACATATTTATACCCCCCGAACAAAGTTCTGGGGGGTATATAGGAATCTGTCTGTCTGTCCGTCTGTGCAGATTCGTGTCCGGGCCATAACTTCTTTGTTCTTTGACATAGGCATACCATATTTGGTACACAGGTGGATCACCATGAGACGATGTGTGGGGTACCTTCATGACCCCTATATGACCTTGAACTTTGACCTCAAGGTCAAAATTGATTATAGGGTTTTGACATAGTCATACCATAAGGCATAGGTGTATCACCATGAGACTGTGTGTCATGTACATTCATGACCTCTTTATGACCTTGACCTTTGATCTCAAGGTCAAAATTATAGGTTTATACCATGGATTTGTGTTCGGACTATATCTTCCATTTTCTTCTACAAAGGCATACCATATTTTTACACTCAGGAAAGAAATAATTTATACCTATTAACAACACTCTTTGGGAGATTGGGGTAAGCGGGGTTGGGGGGGGGGGGGGGGGGTATTCTTAGTGAGCATTGCTCACAGTACCTCTTGTTATCTCACAAACATAGTTATCTTACAAGTATAATTTATCTCAAACATATTTATCTCACAAACATAATTATCTCATAAGTATAATTATATCACAAACAGTTATCTCAAAAATAATTATTCCACAAGTTTAATTATCTCACAAACATAATTATCTCACAATAACCTCATGAAGATTCAGAATTAAGAGCTGTGTACCAGGACAGGAGCTTGATAGAATTGTTTTTTGCTTGGTGTATGTATACAGTAGAGAATGGTCACAATACACAACTGTTTTGTAGTTTCTGGCCAGTTTACACCTGATGGACTATAGCCTCATCGTGGGCATCCACGACTGTGAACGAGCGGAGCAGGATGTGGTGTATTTCGCCACTGCCGAAAACAACACCATGGAGGACAACGACTCTGAGAACGGACTGGAGGATGATGAATGCTTTGGCCCTGGGGGTGTGCCCACTCCGCCTGACAGTCCCCAGCCAGCACCATACATGCCATTCAGTGGAGAGTTAGACAGTGAGATGGAGAGATACGGTTTTAAATCTAGTCCAGGTAAGATGACATTGGTACAGCAGCGTTTTTATGCTCCACCATGTAAATGGCCGGAGCATATAGTGTCCTGTCACATCCATTTATTGTCTGCCCCACTGTAGATTCAGGTTGTTTCTTAATCAATTATAAAAGATTTCATTAAACTTCATACACAGATACATTTTGGCAAAAGCATGACTTTACTCTGCCTATATTGAGGTTGCTCTGATGACTTGTTGCTGGTTTTGTCCATTTTTGTTTATTGTGTGTCACGCGTTGTAAACTTCTGAACATTTTCACCTTCTTCTCTGGAATGGTTCAACTAATTTCAACCAAGTTTTGTATATAACATCTATGGGTCAAGGGGAACAAATATTGTGAATTTCATGGACCCTTCCTCCCTTGGGCTTGAGGGGTGTAACCAAAATCATCAAAGTTCATGTAATCTTTACGCCTGGGCATCAAGCATTCAAACTATTGGTTGATTATGATAAGCGATAAGCTCTTTACCAAAGCTGTAAAATTCATGACCCCTGGGTACAGGTTTTTATGCCCCAGAGTAGGGCTAAATTGGTCATACATTGAAAATTCTGATTGTGTGATTATAATGTGAAATTTATGATCCCAGGGTTCAGGTACCAATGTGGAGCTTAGTTGATCTTATGCAATGCAATATATTTTGGTAAACCATTACTACTGGACATCGAGCAGGCAAATCGTTTAATAATTATAATGAGTAATGAGCCCCTTTTTTATTCTGTAAAAATTCATTTGCCCTTAGAGAACTAAAATAGAAAATTGCATTCCACTGTGGTGTGATAAAACGTAAAAGAATTCTAACTTATCCATTGTGTGTGTTAGTTATACTCGTATATCTATAATCTAGTACACAATATAGAATTGGAGAGGCACAAACAGCACACAGGCAACACACTGATTTCTGAAGACTAAAAATTGTGCATACTCAAGTCACTGTTAAGCTCCATGGGCCTCTTGTTATTTTATTCTTTTTACTCTGATCAACTGTATAACTGTGATTCATAGTTTTGTAACTGTAATCGCAGTTTACGAGGCTTATAGTCTTTGGTTTGTCTTTTTGTCCTGCAAGAACTTTAACCTTAACCATAACTTTTAAATGGATGATGATAGGACTTTCATATTTCACATGCGTATTCCTTGTGACAAGACCTTTCTCTTCATACCAACATGTTAGACCTCGTGACCTTGACCTTGGAGTTTGGCCACGTGGGGTATTAGTGATTTACAAACGCATCTTGTCGGATTCTATTTTTACCTTGTTTATGAACGTCCTCTGTGTGCTTTAATGTCCTGGAACATATACTGTGGAATCAGCATTGTTCGTGGGGGGTTGATGTTCGTGGACTCCGTGGGTCACTCTTGCCCACGAATTTACATGTCCTCAAACATTTTTTAAACCAAGTAGAGTTACCTCTCCTAGTGACATCGTATCGCTTACCCACGAAATTACGTTCCCACGAACCAGCCAAATTTTGCTTACCCACGAACATTAGCCCCCCACGAAGTAAAATGATTCTACAGTATCATGTATCATTGGTCAAATGCGTGTACCAATTGTCTGTCTGTTTGTTAGACTGTGTATACAGCCCATTTTTGATGACCTGGTTAAAGTAATTTAAAGTTATCATGACTTCAATATTTGTGAAGACACTTAAATCTTCTTGGATGTGATTTGTGACTTGGATGAGGGAGGGGGGTCATCATTTGAGACAAATCCCTAGGGAATGATTGGAACATGAGGAGTTCGAAATGATAAAAGAATATGAAAACTTAGGGGTAAGAAACCCCCATCTCACCCCAGTCACAATTCCAGGATTTTCACATTTCCCCCATCTTATACAGGACTTACAATTATTAGCATTATACTTTTATAACCTTAAATTATGGATTTGATATTTATGTGTTTGCTTCAGAGTGTCCAAGAAGAGAAATTTATTTTCTGGCAATGATTGACATTTTAACAAAGTATGGTGTAAAAAAACGAACTGCAACAGCCGCCAAGACTGTGAAACACGGTGCGGGGGCGGAATTTTCTACAATACGACACGACCAGTACGCAAAGAGATTCCTGGATTTCATCAACAAGTGCATAGAGTGATAAGAGCAGATACTACTAGTACGTCTTCTAACATATACAGAAGTTTATTACTGATGTGGCCAAATATGTGAAATGATGTTGGAGAAGATTGTGTTCTATTGCATTACAATGTCATGAAGAAGGAGATTTTGTTGACAATGTGGGAAGCAACGTTAAAATCCCACAGCTCACCATTGTCGAGTTTTCCCATCTCGTATTTGTTCTGAAAATGTAAACGCGTTCTCACAGCAATGCTGAGGTGTTCATTTCATTGTTCAGGAACTTTTATACTGCACACACACACACCCCTCCTCAGAGATGAGGACTAAGAAAAATTTGGAATTACCTTGTCTGTCTGTCTGAAGACATTTTTTTGTTTGTCCAGATGATGTCTTTAAAACCATTGTCAGATTATTCAGAGTCTGTGAAATACATGTAGATAGAATTTGGAATGATGAAAATTGTTATAATTAAGTAAAAACATAATTTAACAGTTTATATTGTCTCGTGGAGCTATGTTGTTTTGGACAGATCAGATGTAATTTTGATGAACAAATGAATGTATCAATATTTGTAGTAAGATATGTATGTGTTGTTAGATGGTAAAAGTCTGTTTTGGGGGATCACTGTTTACATGGACATCAGTGAGGAGTTACAGATGTGGACAATTTTAGGTACTGTATAAGCAGAGATTTTGGCCAGGATTTAAGTTTGGCATTATTAGCAAGGATGTTGAGGTCACTCACAATTTATTCCAAATCGGAGGTAACAGATACCTTTTTTTGTAATTATAAAGTTGCTAAAGTTAGCTCTCGCTAAATATATATACCCATTTTGATGGTAAAATTTGTGTTTTGGTAAAAATTTCACTTAATCGGTATACTGACTATCTACATACAGAATGAAAAGTTGCTTTAAGAGGTATTTATTTTCCCCAGAACTATATTCATATGACAATGAAATATAAGCAGTTTTAGTTTAGCATATTTGAGAGGAATCACTAGTAATTGTAATGATTTGATGCCAGGGTTTGTAGCAATTTATCAATGTAAGATTTGTCTACCCTGTTGTTGGGACAATCTTCCTTAAACCTGGGGTATTGCATTCTGCATGAAGGATGAATACCATACAGAACTGTCATAGATGAAATGCATAGGGCATGTGTAATACTGTTGTAGTCTTGGAAATTTTGCTTAAGTTTTTATATTTGAAATTTGCTGGAATTGGCTTAACAATAAGTTGCAAATTTTAGTGTAAAATTATAAAGTAAAACATTTGGGTGGGGGAGGGGTTGAACACAGCATTTACGCTAATTCACTGAGAAAACCAGAAAAACTACAGAAGTTTAAAAGGACGAAGAATATAATTTCGATTTTATTTTTGCATCTTTGTCGTGTTAATGTTTTTAAAAAAATTCACGATCTGTTATTCCTCCTAAACAAGGAAAATCCAATCTCCCAAGCATTGCAGTCATATTAAGGTAGAGGTCCAGGTGCGTATGGTGCATTCATATCTCGGTATTCTGAATTGTGCTCTACCATAGGGAACTACAAAACCATACCAAGTATAATGACATCTTAATATAATCCAGTGTAGATCTGTTGTTAAGTTTGTAGAGCAGCTTCTTTCTACTAGATATAGAGGAGGAATTGGAAAATGTCGTGCAACAGGTGTAAAACAGTACACCATGATATTCAGAAAGTGTAATGAAAGAAAGGAAAACTGTGTATCTGTATTTATAAAAACTATAGATGTCAGAGAAATCACCATATGATAGACATACAGTAGAGGAACTCTTGAGAAAATACCAGCATAGGAGTTATTGCCCTTGACAACATATTTGTTTTATTATTTATGGAAAACACAAAGTTATTCACTCTCAATAGTTTACCAGATTTTTTTCATTTTATCCAGTGAATATAATTCCCCCAAAAGATATATTTCTATCATGCATAGTTTTTTGAAATAAAGATTTTGCAAAAGCCTTTGATGTCACATGAAGGTGGGGTTACCTTTATATCAAATGAAATGTACATGTAAGATGCAGTCAGTTACTTTCTACATGATGAAAGCTTTATGCATATTTATATTAGACTTCAGAGCATAATACTTTTCATAGGGTATGTATTCTCATTTCATTTAGATTTGAATGCAGGATTTTTAAATTTGACCAGAAAGTTTCAAGACAATGAAACGGATTAAACAATTTGAAATTGAATTTTGTCAAAAAATGATTCTGGGCGTCATCCTTGGGAAGTACACAAATAGTGCTAGGATTGCAATATGTATACTTGTATAACAAGCACATTGTTTTGATTTGAATGTTGTTATTACTATTATTATATATATATATACAAGGTATTTGTCTCAGCAGATTTGATGCATTAGAATATGTTTGTGATATGTTCAGTGAGTTCTGCAGAACCTGATATTGAAATGACCTTGTTCGATTAATATTTCTTATATTCAAGTAATTTGAGATTATCTGGGCACAATCATGAAATGTATTCCACAAATATTTCGTATTTGAAGTGCATCCATTAATTTCTAGTCTTTTTCCCACAGTTCAAAATTTACAGCATTCTTTTTGAGCGATTATTTGCATGTAATGAAAAAAAAAAATTGTAGCCTTTTTATTAGCTCCATAAAAGTTACTATATTATTCTACACGCATAATTAATCGGAATATGATTCCAATTAAAATATATACATGTATATCAAATTCTTCACTGCACAGTCTGGAGGAGTGGAGAGGAAAATACGTTGCACATTTGCTAATCAATTGTTTCACATGGGGGGGGGGGGGGGGTCACATTTAGCTCCTTTGAACAAATTGAACCTGAATTCTTTATGTCTGTGTTAAAGGTAACTATTGGTAACATGCAATGCCTATATGTGAGGTTCATTATTCTAAATGATTAGCATTTACAATGATGCCAGTTTGAATCCCAGTATGGTCTTTAAATTTTACTTGTTTTTCCACGGACAAGTAATTCCATTTGATAGTCCCATCCCGGGGAGGTGTGATTTTCTCTCATTGCTTATCACCATGGAAACCTGGCTCCCTGACCATCAAATGAGGGTAGACTTCATTCCAATATAAAAGTTTGTTAGTATCACATTCTTTGGCTTGTTCACTATCACACAAATACGTTATTGACATTTTCGAATCTTTTGAAATCTGATGTCGGCATAAATTTATTGACTTTTTAAGTATTAATATTTTTTGTGTGGATGAGACTAATTTTGAAAATTTTACTGAAGACAATAGAAGTCTGTTCTCACTTTATGGAGGCAGGAGTAAGCACTGGCCTTGTTAATTGTTAATTATTAATTAGGGAGGAATTTGATTTCTGTACTTCTTGTATAGTTGATGTGTAATGTACGGTGGCCAATCTGTTATCACAATGCTGTCCAGTTTATGCACATGCTATTTATCTGTTGTAACTTGATATCATTGTGAGTGTGTGTGTTTATATATATATATATATATATATATATATATATATATATATATATATACATATATATATATATATATATGTATGTATGTATGTATACCATATAAGCAAAATTTTAAGGGAGGATTTCATTTCAACATTACTAGTGACAGTGTTGAGATTGCTAAAATTGAACATTGCTAATATTTATTCCATATCTGTGGTAATAGCTATCTTTCTTGGAATTATAAAGTCACTAAAATGAGCTCTCATTAAACATATATATACCCATGATTATGGAAAAAATGCTAAATCTGTGTCTCGTGAAGAATACCATTTAAAGGGTATATACACATATATGTGCAATGTTCCCCAGCATTGCTCTACTCTCCTATCAGTTTCTTAGTCCCATCATTAGGGGTATACAAATAGTATTCATTGACCAGCATAATCATCCTCTACATATTTTCTCAGCATAAATGTATACTTATAAAGCCTGTTTCTTGGAGATTTTTACGTTTCCGAGGTCAAAAGTCAGAGAGTATATTGTGTTTTGCCTGTTTGTCCGTCTACAACTTTAAAACCTTGACATTTGGACTTTATTTTTGGTGTGTGTGGGAGTTACCAGGCCACAACATACGTTTAGTAGAGTTGTTAATATAAATAGCAATTGTGTCTTCCCCAAGAGCCTCATGGTATAAACTGGGGTCAGGTGTCGGTAGGCAGTGGTCAACTAAAGTACTCTCACTGCTAAATGCCCCAGAGTATGTGTGCTGCAGAGATCTGAATGTGTGGCACTTCACCTAATGAGTGTGATTCTCTGGTGAAGTTGAAATTTCTCAGAGACATAAAACTCCAGTCAATCAATTACACTTGCTGAACTGAAAGGTCAAATCTGTGACTGATAAAGGTTAAGGTGATTTGTGTGAAGGTCAGATTTGCTGCAGCTGTACTTGTTCAACCTTGGAGGGGGTTAACAACTTTTCTAACACATTTAGTTCTAATACAAGTAATTGGTGAAACAGTGGCTGTAAATCAGATATACCCAGACAATAAAATGGACTCAGTATTTTATAATCATATTTATGTGGTGAATTTTACAGTATTATATGCAATACACTTAATTTCGAGGTAATTGTCTACATATACAATACCTATGTATGTTTACTTGTATAAAAAAAAAGTGCCATCTCTATTTCTACGAAGAAAGACTGCAAGAAATTATAGGACCTTGTAATCCGTCTGTTGTAAGCCATGTCCTGTGGTTCTGAAAGATCTGGATTAGACTGAGAAGTAGAAGTGTGTACATTGTTCTAAAATCATACAGTAAAACAGTACAAAGGGAAATTTTAGCAAAATTTATTGGTTTCTTGTGAATTACTTATCAGTATAGCCCTCCATTTCAAATATAGTGATTAGGCCTTCCTTTGTTACTGTAAAAGTGGTTATTTCTGCGTGGTGGAAATTTACACTAAATACACGGCCATATATTAAACATGTAAATTTCCCCTGTGCGTATAGATATTTGATGTAATATATATTATATTCAGTCGCTGCATATTCCCTCCCCCATGCGTAATGTTGGATGTGGAGAAATGTTGCGTAATGTTGGATGTGGAAAAACGTGTGCTTAACCCCCCCAGCGTAAATAAACACTTTTACAGTAAATTGTTAGGTTGGTTGGTAATTTTTTTTTTATTTTGGTCCAACACACATGCATGTACACATTAATTAAAATCGTATTTCAAAATCTGCCAATAACATGCCTGTAGACTGTGCATTACATTTCAATGAGTTGATGGCTGCTCACAGTAGTTCTTCATACTCTGTAACATATGACACGATTTTTAAAACTACATGCACATGGTATTCAGATATTAATAATTGAAAAAAGAATTTGATAAAGTTTAATGAGTTGGTTGCACTACAAAAAATCAACATATTTACATTAAGAAATTTTATCAATGGGAAAAATGGACAATGTATAGTACATCTTTATACTCTCTAGACCCGTCATTCTTAAACAGTATCTCATAAATATATACATAAACAAGTCACAAGGCATGGAATACAGTTCACATTACTAATTCTCAGTATGGTCACCTGAATTTAATCTTGCCAAAATGCTCTAGAAATGTCAGATCACCTGTAATATTGTAAACAAGGCACTGTACGCTAATCTTAATCTGTAGTGTTGATAGTACCAATTTATACAGTAAGCTGTTAAAAATTACATGTAATTATGTTTTCTGTCCCTTTAAGAAAGCTTATCTTGATAGATTGATGTGAATATATAGAATTCAGAAACTTAGAAAAATGTATTTGCAATCATTGATACATGGACCAATAGCCCTGAATGTTAAATGTGTATACATAACCTGGTTATTTTCAACCTCTGTACTCTAATGACTACATGGAGCAATATGAAAAGCAGACATTGATTTAGGAATTATGTTAAAATTTCCAACTCTTGAAATTCACCTTAAAAGGTACCAAATTGTCACCAATTTGGTTTTATTTTCTGTGTTGGATGAAGAACTTGCTGAAAAACTCCAAAGCATTCCTTTTGAAACACTACCAAAGACAGTGTGATTACAGATAAATGGTGTTCGAGTTACTCATTGGTAAAGAGTGTTGAATTTTGTGATGATGTTCAGCTCTGTAAGATAAATGTATATTATATGGTTTGTGTTGTTTTATGGCTCAAATTATTGCTTGATATATGTAGAAAATAAAAATATAACAACACTGTTATTTGTGTGTTGGTGAAGTTTGTAGGGAAGTGCAGCATTGATTCGGTTAGAGACACTTCCTTAGCAGCTAGGTTATCGATGAGGTGTCAGGTCGCATGTTAAAACCTGAAGATGTTTGTCCTATTTTAAGTGCATGGTACAAGTGGTGCTTTGAAATGCATACAACTTAATATTTCAGTGAATTTGAAAAAAAAAGGCAGTATCTTTTGAAAACGGAGTCCCATGTTGTGATTTTATTCAGATGTGCAAATTAACTGAGTAATCATATTACCATAAGGATAGACAACATGTAGGAATCACCTTGTCTACCCTTGTAAATATTTGTCAAGTCAAAACCTTTGTAATGGAAGACTATTGGTATTTAGTGGAACAAAACAGAACAGTATAACCAGTTGTGTGGGGATGAATGAAAAGATGGCTGGTTTCGTTCTGTTCCATTTTGTTCCGCAAATTACCAATATCTTGATGGACTCCAAGGATCATTACAAGCTTGTACATAGAATCAGTACAAATGTTGTTCATCTTAAAGGGGTCTATAATGACCCTTAACCTTGAAATTCATTTGGTGAAGGTCACTGGTACATGTAAAGAAAAAGTTTCAGTTCTTGTCCAACGTAATTTGGTAATGGAGAGACATTTTTAAAGCCCATTTTTAGCACAAAGCCTGTTTATGTTCAGGCGACATGTCAATGTCATTTGGCTGAGGTCATGAGAAAACCCTTAACCCTTGGGGGTCACAAGTATAATTTTTAATTCAGAAATGATAGAAGCATATGCATTTGAAAAAGGTGGCTTATGTCAAGGCATTGGATCATGACCTTTGATATATGACCTTAATCTTTGAAGTCAAGGTCAAATTGTTTAGTATGTCCAGCCATTTGACTAGCTGAGACATATAATGTTGGTCAAGTCCATTTACTTTCATTCCGTCTCTTTCACAACTGTCTACATCCATCTATCCTGCTTCACATTTAGCTCATTTTTGATGATGAAACATAATACGAGGGCATGACAATTTTTATTTCTATTTCACGAGCTGAAAGCTTGTGTGAGCTATTCTGATCACTTTTCGTCTGGCATCAGTCTGTCCATCTGTCTGTAAACTTTTAACAATTTTTACTTCTCCAGAAACACTAATTGCATCCAAACTTGCCACAAAGCATGCTTGGGTAAAGATGATTTAAGTTTGTTCAAATGAAGTGCCATACCCTTTTTGAAGTGGGGGTATTTAAGAATTAGTAAAACCTGCGCCATCTTAAGAAATCGTCTCAAGAACCACTGGAGCAATGTCAACCAAACTTGGCACAAATCATCCTTGGATGAAGGGGATTCCAGTTTGTTCAAATGAAGGGTCTAGCTACCTCGAAAAGGGAGATAATCAAGAAAGGTCAAAATTAGGGTGGGGTCATTTAAAAATCCTTTTAAGAACCACTAGACCACAAAAGTTGAAATTTATATGAATGTTTCCTGACATAGTGTAGATTTTAAGTTTTTTCAAATCATGGTCCCTGGGGTTAGGATGTGGCCACAATGGGGGATCAAAGCTTTTGAATAAATTCTTTCTCATAAGAATATAAAAATAGTTCAGCTAATAAAGGAGCACAATTCATGCCCATGGGAATTCCAATAGTCTGTTGGGATATCTGATCACCAAAGACTATGGAGATATTGTCAGCTGGACTATAGTTGAAAGAAGAACATATGGTGGGTTATGTATAAGATGGTCTGTGTCTAGGCAATGGACACCACCCCACCCCTTCTTGTTTTAATAGTGATAACTATGCATCAAAGCAAGAAGGAAACAATTTCAGTTTGAAATGTATTAAATCAATAAGTCAAGTTTATTCTGATATAAAGGATGTGGTGACTATTTAAATGAAAGGAAGAAGGAACAAGAATTTCAGTCGAAAATGCATTAAAATACACCATTTTGAATTGCGAACAGCAGTGTCACCTAAGTGCACATTAATTGCTAGAACCGGCCGAAGCTGAAAGTAAAATTCCAGACATGAAATATGAAGGACTGCTCCGAGATTCGGTGAAGGCGTCAGTCCAAATATTCAGCCAAGCCGAATCTCAGCCGAGATTACAACCATTCCTATCCTGGTTTCCCAATCTTCCCTTTTACCATAACCTTAATCTCATAATGAACTTCGAATATTGTTGCGGTCCAATAATTTTTTGCCTCCGGTAGGGGACTCTGTATTGCTATGCAATACTCTCAGATTGTTTCTTCATGTCAAATTAAGTATATGAGATTAAAATAGAAAATAAATGGAGAAGCATGCTGGTATTGGGTCTTCAATCTGATTATAACACAGATCTCTCAAATGTCGCAGCTGCGCTACCGTAGAGGTCTGTACTTCAATCAGATTATTTAGCCAGAACTGATCTGGGTTTATCGAGGAAACAAAGGGGGTAAAAATGAGAGAGACTCAGTGAGAGAGAGAGAGAGGGGGGGGGGGGGGGGAGAGGGAGTAATAAGAGAGATATTGATTAAACTTTGCGCATGATAGAAATATACCTTTCAGAGGAAAGATATATATATATATTAGGCAAATTTGTTATACACTATGTCGGACTGATAGTCGGCGATTAGCCTCGAAAAAGTTGCTTATTCAAAGACTGATTGACCGGCACAGCGCACTGCATATTTCTATATCTCGGGGGGTGGGGGGGAGGCAAACCTAGGGAGCTACAAATATACAGCTACCACACAACTGAAAATGGTTTATTTGGAAAAAGTAACGTACGCTTCTTGTCAATTTTTTGTCGAACCGAACAGACACCCTTTGACTCACTTTTATAAGAACCATCGGAGAAATGTTGCCATCATTACTTTCAATTTTACCCTGACTATTTCTGATTTAAAAAGTTAATAGATATTCCGAATGACAAGATTTTCACGAAACTGGGTCGGTCTTCTGACGTAATTATTATCATTTTCAGTGTATCACTATTTCACCACCCCCACCCGGAATTTGTGTGTTGGGTCCATATAGGTATCCTGACACGATGGGTGGGGAGCTAACCAAAACACATCACCTCATGGAGTCTACTGATATTTTTTGTCACAAGGGCTGGGTTTTTTTTTTAAGTACGGAAAAGTGAATCCCCAGCAAATAGTATGATGTTTCTCTTCTCACGCAGTGTCCTCACACGCATGTTCATCCCTTCAATATTGAGGTTGGGAGATACTGTAAACCTCCAATTCTGCGATGTAATAAATTTTTGCAAATTCTACTTGAATGAAGTTGAGGATGAGAATCACTTCCTATTATTTTGTACGAAATACGATCACTTAAGGAATGGATATGCAAAACATTTGGGTGATATGAATGCAAATTCCATAAAAAGTCTCATGAATCCTGAAAATTATGCATTCACAAAGCATTTTTGTCAATATTTGAATGAGTGTTTTAATCTGTCATTTGTTTTGTTATTTTGACAGTATGCCAACATGGTGATGTCAATAAATAAATTGAAATTGAATTAATCTACGGAACACTGGATTGAGAAATCAGGACAATTGTGTCTAATCTGAGATCGTGCATTATGTTACGTATGATAGCATATGATGTTGATTTATGATGTACTTCTCATGTTTGGTAATCGCCAATAAAGCATTTGAAATTTTAAACAAGAGGCCCACAGGCATAATATCGCTCACCTGAGTACTAATGAAAAATTATCACTACTCCCAAGGGCTATGAAATCTAGAAAAGAATTCATGATCTGAATATCTAAGCTAAATTTTAACAATCAGCAAAAGTATAAAACAAGTTGTGGTCTTAAAACTTCAATGCCCTCATAAGTGCATACACTGATGAAAGGCTTCATATAATATAATAGGTGTATTAACATTAAAACAATTTAAAAAAAAGACTAATTTGGACCCATCCTAGAGTCAAAACCCTGGCCAATTTTTTGTACATCTTTTTCTGCTATTCGTTAGTATGCATTTAGATTTTATACAGTATCAGCAAACTTACACATAAACACTGTATACTAAGTTTGGACCCACCCGGGGGTCAAAACCCCTACCCCAGGGATCATGAAATTTACAATTTTGGTAGAAGCCTTCCTGCTTTACATCTTAATGCATTTATTTTTTTCTTAAACATATGCGGTTCTAGAGAAGAAGATTTTTGAAAATTGGTCAATTTTGGGCAGTTTTTGCACCGCCTCTAAGGTCCCAGGGGTGCTGGAATCCTGAAATTTACAATTTATGTCCCCCTTGACCCAAAGATGCTTCATACCAAATTTGAAAAGAATTAGTGTAGTAGTTATCAAGAAGAAGTTAAAAAGGTCTATTGTTCACACATTTAATAACTGTCCATATTGGCCCCACTCTGATACCAAAACCCTTACCCCTGGGATCATCAAATTTACAATTTTGGTAAATGACTACCTAGCTGCTCTATCTAAAATATACAATTAGTATCAATAGTTCTAAAGAAGATATTATTTAAGTGTTTTACACATAAACAATATAGAGTAAGCTTGATCCTGCCCTGGGGGTCAGAACCCCTACCCCGGGGATCATGAAATTTACAATTTTGGTAGAGACCTTCGCGCTCTACATCACTATGCATTTGGGTTTTCTAAAACATATGTGGTTCTTGAGAAGAAGATTTTTGAAAATTTTGGGCAGTTTTAGCCCCGCTCCTAAGGCCCCAGGGGTGCAGGAATTCTGAAATTTACCTCTTGTTCCAAAGATGCTTCATACAAAATTTATAAAATATTGGAATTATAGTTATCAAGAAGAAGTTAAAAATGTCGATTGTTCACAAATTCAATAACTGACCATTTTGGCCCCACCCTCATACATGTACCAAAACCCCTACCCTTGGGATCATCAAATATACAATTTTGGTAAAGGACTACCTCTTCGTTCTAAATATCCATTCAGTTTCAATATAGTATCAACAGCACTAAAGAAGATGTTTTTAAAGTGTTTTACACATAAAACATATATACCAAGTCTGGCCACGCCCTGGGGTCAGAACCCATACCCCGGGGACCATGAAATTTACATTTGTGGTAGAGGCCTTCCTGCTCTCCATCACCATGCATTTGGTTTTTCTTACACGTGTGCGGTTCTTGAGAAGAAAATTTTTGAAAATTGCTCAATTTTAGGCAGTTATTGCTCCGTCCCTAAGGCCTCAGGGGTGCAGAAATCCTGATATTTATAACTCATGTCCCCTTTCTTCCAAAGGTGCTCCATATCAAATATGAAAAGAATTAATTATGCAAGAAGAAGTTAAAAATGTCGATTGTTCACACATTTAATAACTGATCATTTTGGCCCCACCCTGATACCAAAACCCTACTCCTGAGATCATCAAGTTTACAGTTTTGGTAAAAGACGACCTGTTCTTTCTAAATATCTACTTAGTTTCAATATAGTTTCAACAGCACTAAAGAAGATATTTAAGTGTTTTACACATAAACACTATATACCAAGTTTGGCCCCGCCCTGGGGTCAGAACCCCTACCCCGGGGATCATGAAATTCACAATTGTGGTAGAGGCGTTCCTGCTCTACATCACCATACATTTAGTTTTTCTTACACACGAGTGGTTCTTGAGACGAAGATTTTTGAAAATTGGTCAATTTTGGGCAGTTTTTGCCTCGCCCCTAAGGCTCCAGGGGTGCTGGAGTCCTGAAATTTACAATTGAAGTCTCCCTTGTCTCAAAGATGCTTTAAGCCAATTTTGAAAAGAATGGGACTGGCAGTTATCAAAAAGAAGTTAAAAATATTCAATTGTTAATGCACGACGGACGACGCTCGACATCGAACGACAAACATTGCAATAGGTCACCTGAGTTTACTCAGGTGACCTAAAAAATACACGTTACACAGGGGTGTAAACATAAGGATGTTTAAAGCACTATATGACGTATGCATACGTAAACGTCTAGACCACTCCCTCATGTATTTTCAAAAATGTTATTTTACTTTTTATATTTACATTTACTTTGAAGGGGCATTAGCTGTTATTTTGTCACCAAAATTGAATTCAATGAAAATTGATTAATATTATGTATTTCAGCAATAGCCCCCTATTTCATCAGTTCAACTCAACTGATTCGATACGCAAGAGCTTGTTCTGCGTATGGTCAGTTTTTAAATCGAAGCAGGCTCCCGACAAACAAGTTGATGGTGCAGGGGTTCCAGCAGTCTCGTATAAAATCAGCATTTCGCAAATTCTATGCTCGATATAACGATCTAGTTTGCCAATACAACCTACCATTGGGTCAAATGCTGTCTGACGTGTTTCATACCGATTGTTAGACCGTTCTTGGCACACTGATTTGACTTCGGATAACTCCGTTTACCTGATCAAGATATAAGGCTCACGGCGGGTGTGACCGTTCGACAGGGGATGCTCACTCCTCCTAGACACCTGATTCCACCTCTGGTATATCCAGGGGTCCGTGTTTGCCCAGCTCTCTATTTTGTATTGCTTATAGGAGTTATGAGATAGATCACTGTTCATTGTCTTCGCCTACACTTTTTAACCTCAAAGGAGCCTTATGAATGTGTAATGTTAGTGATTACATTATCATTGTCTTGCAGACAACAATTCGTTATAACGATCTAGTTTGTCAATACAACCTATCATTGGGTCAAATGCTGCTTGGCGTGTTCCATGCCGATTGTTAGACCGTTCTTGGCACGCTGATTTTTAATTGTGTACACTCCTTTAACGTACACTAAAAGCGGTTATCTAACGTAGTTTTATTGTTTTTGTACGAAACGTTTTTATTACTCATTAATATATATTCCTATGTCAATGAGAGATTTGGAGAGAAAAATGGTTGCCATCACTTTCACAGCTAATGCCCGATTAATTTCTATTGGAATATTCCCAACCGTTAGAACAGTCGTACTTTATTTATCAAGATTCATACGCACATTGTTCACATTTCATGAGGAAATGACTATCGTTTCAGGTTCTAAAGATATCGAAGTTAAAACATTGGAAATATTTATTTAATAAAATGACGTCATATGAATGAAATGAAAATAGATATGTTTGAAGGATGATAGAAATCAAAACCAAATTTGTTCTTACTGATCTAATTACAAACAGTGAGGACATTTCAGTATTCAAATGGGATTATTTTGTGCACCCAGGTTTCAAATTGATATTGTTTGAGAGGACAGTCCTCGTAATCTTTAATCTTCTTAATGTCAGAATGACCACTGTATGTTTTAAGAGAGGGTATTGTCCCAAAAAAAACTTTGATAGGTCATTTAAGTCTGTCAACTTCTTTATTTTCTTGAGACGTCTCCATATGGGTGAAAAATATATTTACTGTAATACAACACGTGATAAATAATGAAGTAAGATATTTACTGTAATACAACACGTGATAAATAATGAAGTAAGATATTTACTGTAACACAACACGTGATAAATAATGAAGTAAGATATTTACTGTAATACAACATATGATAAATAATGAAGTAAGATATTTACTGTAATACAACACGTGATAAATAATGAAGTAAGATATTTACTGTAACACAACACGTGATAAATAATAGAGTAAGATATTTACTGTAATACAACATATGATGAATAATGGAGTAATATATTTACTGTAATACAACACCTGATAAATAATGGAGTAAGATATTTACTGTAATACAACACATGATGTATGACATGCAAGGTGAAGATAACGAACAGTGATCAATCTCATAACTCCTACAAGCAATACAAAATAGACAGTTGGGCAAACACGGACCCCTGGACACACCAGAGGTGGGATCAGGTGCCTAGGAGGAGTAAGCATCCCCTGTTGACCGGTCACACCCGCCGTGAGCCCCATATCCTCATCAGGTAAACAGAGTTATCCGCAGTCAAAATCAGTGTGCCAAGAACGGCTTAACAATCGGTATGAAACACGTCAGACAGCATTTGACCCAATGCGAGATTGTATTGACGAACTAGATCGTTATAACGACCATAGAATTTGCGAAATGCTGACTTCAATCGAGACTGTTGAAATCCCTGTACCATCAACTTGTTTGTCAGTAGCTTACCTCGATTTAAAAACTTACTATACCCAGAACAAGCTCTTGCATATCGAATCAGTTGAGATATATAAACACCATATGCAGGTGATAATGGAATATTGCTACATAAATGTGGGAAGTTGACGATGGAGAAGCTGAAATTATCCCGTTTGTCATACAGTTGAGTTGTTAGTTTGCCGTTAATGTCTACTTTCAATAAAATATCTAAGTATGAAGCAGAAGTGGACGACTCTGTGGTGTCTTTTATTTCCAGCTCACAGGGATATATCAAATCGACATATGAATGAAAGCTATCATTGTTAATAGACAAAACGTCATCGATATATCTAAAAGTAGAATTGAAGGTCACAGCGAGAGATTTTTTCTTCTCACGTAGAAGTTTTTGAATAAATTCTGCTTCATATGAATATAAAAACAGGTCAGCTAACAACACGTGATAAATAATGAAGTAAGATATGTACTGTAATACACCACGTGATAAATAATGAAGTAAGATATTTACTGTAATACAACATATGATAAATAATGAAGTAAGATATTTACTGTAATACAACATATGATAAATAATGAAGTAAGATATTTACTGTAATACAACACATGATAAATAATGAAGTAAGATATTTACTGTAACACAACATATGATAAATAATGAAGTAATATATTTACTGTAATACAACATATGATAAATAATGGAGTAAGATATTTACTGTAATACAACACGTGATAAATAATAGAGTAAGATATTTACTGTAATACAACATATGATAAATAATGAAGTAAGATATTTACTGTAATACAACACGTGATAAATAATGAAGTAAGATATTTACTGTAACACAACACGTGATAAATAATAGAGTAAGATATTTACTGTAATACAACACGTGATAAATAATGAAGTAAGCTATTTACTGTAATACAACATATGATAAATAATGAAGTAAGATATTTACTGTAATACAACATATGATAAATAATGAAGTAAGATATTTACTGTAATACAACACGTGATAAATAATAGAGTAAGATATTTACTGTAATACAACACGTGATAAATAATAGAGTAAGATATTTACTGTAATACAACACGTGATAAATAATGAAGTAAGATATTTACTGTAATACAACACGTGATAAATAATGAAGTAAGATATTTACTGTAATACAACATATGATAAATAATGGAGTAAGATATTTACTGTAACACAACATATGATAAATAATAGAGTAAGATATTTACTGTAATACAACACGTGATAAATAATGGAGTAAGATATTTACTGTAATACAACATATGATAAATAATAGAGTAAGATATTTACTGTAACACAACACGTGATAAATAATGGAGTAAGATATTTACTGTAATACAACATATGATAAATAATAGAGTAAGATATTTACTGTAACACAACACGTGATAAATAATGGAGTAAGATATTTACTGTAATACAACATATGATAAATAATGGAGTAAGATATTTACTGTAATACAACATATGATCAATAATGAAGTAAGATATTTACTGTAATACAACACGTGATAAATAATGAAGTAAGATATTTACTGTAATACAACATATGATAAATAATGAAGTAAGATATTTACTGTAATACAACATATGATAAATAATGAAGTAAGATATTTACTGTAATACAACACATGATAAATAATAGAGTAAGATATTTACTGTAATACAACACGTGATAAATAATAGAGTAAGATATTTACTGTAATACAACATATGATAAATAATGAAGTAAGATATTTACTGTAATACAACACGTGATAAATAATGAAGTAAGATATTTACTGTAATACAACACGTGATAAATAATGAAGTAAGATATTTACTGTAATACAACACGTGATAAATAATAGAGTAAGATATTTACTGTAATACAACATATGATAAATAATAGAGTAAGATATTTACTGTAATACAACACATGATAAATAATGAAGTAAGATATTTACTGTAATACAACACGTGATAAATAATAGAGTAAGATATTTACTGTAATACAACACGTGATAAATAATAGAGTAAGATATTTACTGTAATACAACACGTGATAAATAATGAAGTAAGATATTTACTGTAATACAACACGTGATAAATAATGAAGTAAGATATTTACTGTAATACAACATATGATAAATAATGGAGTAAGATATTTACTGTAACACAACATATGATAAATAATAGAGTAAGATATTTACTGTAATACAACACGTGATAAATAATGGAGTAAGATATTTACTGTAATACAACATATGATAAATAATAGAGTAAGATATTTACTGTAACACAACACGTGATAAATAATGGAGTAAGATATTTACTGTAATACAACATATGATAAATAATAGAGTAAGATATTTACTGTAACACAACACGTGATAAATAATGGAGTAAGATATTTACTGTAATACAACATATGATAAATAATGGAGTAAGATATTTACTGTAATACAACATATGATAAATAATGAAGTAAGATATTTACTGTAATACAACACGTGATAAATAATGAAGTAAGATATTTACTGTAATACAACATATGATAAATAATGAAGTAAGATATTTACTGTAATACAACATATGATAAATAATGAAGTAAGATATTTACTGTAATACAACACATGATAAATAATAGAGTAAGATATTTACTGTAATACAACACGTGATAAATAATAGAGTAAGATATTTACTGTAATACAACATATGATAAATAATGAAGTAAGATATTTACTGTAATACAACACGTGATAAATAATGAAGTAAGATATTTACTGTAATACAACACGTGATAAATAATGAAGTAAGATATTTACTGTAATACAACACGTGATAAATAATAGAGTAAGATATTTACTGTAATACAACATATGATAAATAATAGAGTAAGATATTTACTGTAATACAACACGTGATAAATAATGAAGTAAGATATTTACTGTAATACAACACGTGATAAATAATGAAGTAAGATATTTACTGTAACACAACACATGATAAATAATGAAGTACGATATTTACTGTAATACAACACGTGATAAATAATGAAGTAAGATATTTACTGTAATACAACACGTGATAAATAATGAAGTAAGATATTTACTGTAACACAACACGTGATAAATAATGAAGTAAGATATTTACTGTAATACAACACGTGATAAATAATGAAGTAAGATATTTACTGTAATACAACATATGATAAATAATGAAGTGTGATATTTACTGTAATACAACACATGATAAATAATAGAGTAAGATATTTACTGTAATACAACATATGATAAATAATGAAGTAAGATATTTACTGTAATACAACACGTGATAAATAATGAAGTAAGATATTTACTGTAATACAACACGTGATAAATAATAGAGTAAGATATTTACTGTAATACAACACGTGATAAATAATAGAGTAAGATATTTACTGTAATACAACACGTGATAAATAATAGAGTAAGATATTTACTGTAATACAACACGTGATAAATAATGAAGTAATATATTTACTGTAATACAACATATGATAAATAATAGAGTAAGATATTTACTGTAATACAACATATGATAAATAATGAAGTAAGATATTTACTGTAATACAACACATGATAAATAATAGAGTAAGATATTTACTGTAATACAACACATGATAAATAATAGAGTAAGATATTTACTGTAATACAACACGTGATAAATAATGGAGTAAGATATTTACTGTAATACAACATATGATAAATAATGAAGTAAGATATTTACTGTAACACAACACATGATAAATAATAGAGTAAGATATTTACTGTAATACAACATATGATAAATAATGAAGTAAGATATTTACTGTAATACAACATATGATAAATAATGAAGTAAGATATTTACTGTAATACAACATATGATAAATAATGAAGTAAGATATTTACTGTAATACAACATATGATAAATAATGAAGTAAGATATTTACTGTAATACAACACATGATAAATAATAGAGTAAGATATTTACTGTAATACAACATATGATAAATAATGAAGTAAGATATTTACTGTAATACAACATATGATAAATAATGAAGTAAGATGTTTACTGTAATACAACACATGATAAATAATGAAGTAAGATATTTACTGTAATACAACACGTGATAAATAATGAAGTAAGATATTTACAGTAATACAACACGTGATAAATAATGAAGTAAGATATTTACTGTAATACAACACATGATAAATAATGAAGTAAGATATTTACTGTAATACAACACGTGATAAATAATGAAGTAAGATATTTACTGTAACACAACACGTGATAAATAATAGAGTAAGATATTTACTGTAATACAACATATGATAAATAATGAAGTAAGATATTTACTGTAATACAACATATGATAAATAATGAAGTAAGATATTTACTGTAATACAACACATGATAAATAATAGAGTAAGATATTTACTGTAATACAACATATGATAAATAATGAAGTAAGATATTTACTGTAATACAACATATGATAAATAATGAAGTAAGATATTTACTGTAATACAACACGTGATAAATAATGAAGTAAGATATTTACTGTAATACAACACGTGATAAATAATGAAGTAAGATATTTACTGTAATACAACACGTGATAAATAATGAAGTAAGATACTTACTGTAATACAACACGTGATAAATAATGAAGTAAGATATTTACTGTAATACAACACGTGATAAATAATGAAGTAAGATATTTACTGTAATACAACATATGATAAATAATAGAGTAAGATATTTACTGTAATACAACACGTGATAAATAATGAAGTAAGATATTTACTGTAATACAACACGTGATAAATAATAGAGTAAGATATTTACTGTAATACAACACGTGATAAATAATAGAGTAAGATATTTACTGTAATACAACATATGATAAATAATAGAGTAAGATATTTACTGTAATACAACACGTGATAAATAATGAAGTAAGATATTTACTGTAATACAACACGTGATAAATAATGAAGTAAGATATTTACTGTAATACAACATATGATAAATAATAGAGTAAGATATTTACTGTAATACAACACATGATAAATAATGAAGTAAGATATTTACTGTAATACAACACGTGATAAATAATGAAGTAAGATATTTACTGTAACACAACACATGATAAATAATGAAGTAAGATATTTACTGTAATACAACACATGATAAATAATAGAGTAAGATATTTACTGTAATACAACACATGATAAATAATGAAGTAAGATATTTACTGTAATACAACACGTGATAAATAATGAAGTAAGATATTTACTGTAATACAACACGTGATAAATAATGAAGTAAGATATTTACTGTAATACAACACGTGATAAATAATGAAGTAAGATATTTACTGTAATACAACACGTGATAAATAATGAAGTGATATATTTACTGTAATACAACACGTGATAAATAATGCAGTGAGATACCTACTTAATACATCACGTGATCTGTGTAAATCGAGAGACAAGAAAAATTTTAATTGATTCTGATCATCATGCATCATTAATCTTTGGTGTAATATGATTTTTTATTGTACTATATGTATTACTATTTAGGAAATATGTAATTTGCATTCCCTTATGAATAACTGTAATTGATAAAGATATTTGTATTAGCATTGTTCAAATCAAAATCTATAGGTTTTTGTGATTTCAAGAATTATAAACAACAAGCCTTTATCTACTCATTTAAACATTAATGAATATATCTACTCGCACATTTCGGAAGTAGCTGTAATTTTTTCAAAAAAATAAATATTGTGTTTTCTTGATACATGTATCTCACAGTTGAAACGCACTATATCAAAACAGACTGTAAAGCATCTATATTATTCGAATGGGTTAAGCATGCTGTTTCACATGTTATATTGCTTTTCAAAACATAACAGGAGATAGTTGCACATTGATATACAACTCTCAACACTGTATTTTGCTTGCAAAAGGTTCAGCAGACCTAATCGCGGTGGCAAATCACGTGACTTTGGCATGACTTGTTACCCGGAAAAATTAAACACAAGGAAACATTCAAACGAATAAGTAACACCTTCATCAATAACGAATTGTCACATCACTTATATCAACATTTGAAAGATTTTCTCAGGAACAAATCTATACTACAATGGTAGTTCTAGGTGTGACCGAAGCACATAACAATGACAGTTTTTTTGGTAGTCGGAAAGTTTTTGACTGAAAACAACAAAACTGTGTCAATGTTCTCTGTTATTTCTACGGTATGTAGAACAACCAAATTAGTATAGATTTGTTCCTGCAAAAATCCTTCAAATGTTGATATAAGTTATGTGAAAATTCGTGATTGATTCCTTACTCGTTTGAAATTTCCCTTGTGTTGACGTTCGTCGCCATTTTCCGGGTAATAGATCATGCCATAGTCACGTGATTCGCAACTGTTCTAATTAAGGTAGTTCATTATACATCTTGAAAGACTTTATCAAATCAGCAAGACATGATATGAATGATAAGTACATATGTTAGAAAGGGGGGAAATGCAGTTTTGGAGAAAAATACACAATTCTCAAAACTTTATTGAAAATGAATAGATACGAGACATTCGTGGTAAGTAAATAGAGAATATTAAATGCTAAAATCCAGTCATATCAGTCCGAGTGGCCCCTTGTCAGCCCAAGTGGTCCCATGTCAGCCCAAGTGGCCCATATCAGCCCGAGTGGCCCCTTGTCAGCCCAAGTGGCCCATATCAGTCTGAGTGGCCCATTGTCAGCCCGAGAGCCGATATGGGGCCCGAGGGCTGATATGCTATATGATTTGGATTTTAGCATGTAATATTCTATTTATCATATACTGATTTTTTTTAATGCTTAGATATTGTGTACGAACGGTATACTGTTTATGATGTGTGCATGTTTTTTAATTTGATACGGAGTCCGGGAACTAATCTTCTAAAATTACATTTTTTTTTATCACATGCTGTTTACGTTTTTACATTTTTATGACAATTAAAAACCTCTCAAGCATTGATTTACCACAGTAAACACTTTGATTTCTCATGATAAAAACTTTGATACATCGATTGTTACGAGCGAATACGTATTTTCCGGCTTGATATGCATCTTTGCACGCCAGTTTGATATGCGATATGGATTTTCCGACCGGTCTTGGACCAATTTCAGTTATTGTGACGTCATCCACATCGCGCGGTGCAGAATCGGCATAATCATTACCAAGTATATGATAAATAGAGAATAACGCATACCCATTTCCATATCACACCCTGTATCAGCCCGAGACACCAATATCAGCCAGAGGACCGAAGGCCCGGGGGCTGATATTGGTCGAGGGCTGATACAGGATGTGGTATGGAAATGGGTATGTTTTATTGTGTTTATTACATACTTAGTAATAACATACAAAACATGTCGACTTGAACAAATAAAACGTAATGAACATTGACAAGAACTCATATCTCTCATATCTTTGTTATAATATCTATGTTCAGATTTTTGTCTGAAAAATAACGATTTACACTCCCTTGAATTTACTTCAGTGTATCAGGTTCATATTCCTCCCCAATTGCATGATTTCTTTACATTCATAACATATCTCGCAAGATGCATATCTAATTCCGAGACCGGGATTTCCTTTGGTTTTCTCCATTTGTTACTCTTCCTTAGGTAAGTAGTACATTTCCTTAAATCCGAATCAGTTTTCCTACTTGTGTTTGCATTTTTAGTTCCTTATCAAAGTCAAAGTACATTTATCCCCAGTATCTTTAAGGTCATTCTGTGTGTCGGTCCCTGTGTCAGTAGGCGCTGGCACAATTTTAAGGACGTGGGTCTGTGGGTTGCACCGATTCTAAATCCATCGTGATACAGTAAGAATTTTCACCAACATCAGCGGTATTTAATCCACACATATATTATATAGAGTTCGATTAATCTGTTTACCAACGAATCAAAAGTCTTTTCTCTTCCTTCATGTTCGTTCATATTCATGTTGTTTATATTCGTCTGCAAAATATTGAAGCGGGAAAAACCCAGAGGAGTTCCGGATAGAGGGGTTCCGCAAGGGGGTCTGATACGGATCTGTAGGGCTGATACCAATATCAGCCCCGGGGGCTGATACGGCTTTTGTAAAGTAGGCTGTATTGCATATGCAAAAAACCTGTATTTATTACTAAGTATGTAATAAATAAGAAAAATAATTAGGGATGTCAACGAGTACTTAACTGCCGCTCGGTCATACCGATCATCGACTAAATTTTTCATAGTCGAGTACTCGTAAAAAATAGCTTTTTTAACGCAATGTTCTCATCAATTCTAAACGCTTCAGTGTTTTTGTAAGTAAAAATCATGTCAATGCTAGAGAAAATTAACTTTTTTAACTTTGAAATACAGATTAAAGTTTACTCATCAGGCAAAAAATCTCCAATAACTTTAACACCATGTTGACACCAATTCTCCTTCAAAATAATACATTAATCATCAATATTTATGTTGAACATTAAACCATGATTCTGCACGCTGACAGGATGTGTTCCCGATATCTACAAGAACTCATTGGCATGTATTCCCCAGTTCGACCACTAAGATCTGAAACATCACTGAGACGGTGCCAAAAATTCCCACAAAGTCTTTTGGAGAACGCACGTTTAGCAGGGCTGCAGCCAGTTTGTGGAATAACCTTCCGCAATATATTAAAGCTGCAAAAAACATTAACGTTTAAAAAAAAACCCTGTTAAAAACCCACTTTTTAAAAATTGCTTTCCCAGATTTTTAAGCCTCTTACATAGTAGAAGTTTTTGTCAATGACCGTTTTTAATGGAAATTTCTAAATCTTAATTAATGTTTTATTTCGTTGATTTCTAATACTTTGCAAAGTGTTCGACATATTTTTTTTTTGCCCTTGTAAAGCGCCTTAGAGTAATTTGTTTTATATAAGGCGCTATATAAATTTTATTATTATTATGATTGATAAAGATCTTAACTCAAGATTCATACACCTTATAAGTGTTATAGGTAATTTAAGCTGTAGATATATCGATTATCGATACACTAGAAATTACATGAGAGAGAGAGAGAGAGAGAGAGAGAGAGAGAGAGAGAGAGAGAGAGAGAGAGAGAGCTATAAATTCCAAACATTGATGCCTGACGTTTTTCTACGTACGTGTATTTCTTTTCTTTTTTGTGTGTGTATCTTATTCCATCTGTGCAGTTTCTTTGTTCTGGTAATTATTCAAATATATTCAGTTTTATTTTAGTTTTTCATTTCATGTTGTAAATCTGCTTGATAATTAATGCTTTTGTGTGAACATATTTTAAATTTAGTGTAACTGAATTCATAAAGGGATTGAGCACAAGTTTTTAAAACTTACAACGCTCTCTCCCACATTCATGTTCATGTGTTATAATGTATTTCAATGTGCATGGTAAAACAGTCATTGTAAATATTAATCTAGCGCATCTTGATTGCTCATAGAAAAATAAAGTAATATTTACAACATATATTGATTAATAACAACGATCACTCTGTTTCATAAAATATTGTATGATAGTAAACAAAATTTTTCGTTTTCTTTATTACTAAGGAAATTTGTCACCCCAAAGAAGAACATGTGCATTGACAATATGCAAGTTGCTAATTCCAATTATACCATTAAAAAGAATATTTCTGGCTTTTTTATACCTAGGACATGTAAAAAGGTAATGATATTCATCGCCAATGTTTCCGCAGGTACAACAAGGACTGTTAATGATGTTAAAACAGAATTAATCATTGTTTAATATACACTTGTGCCTAAGCTTGTATGAATAATGTTTAAACGACGGTTGCCACATGCGACATAAAGAGGAGTGAATCTTTGTTCCCAGATATTTTCATAAAGATCCCAAAAGATCCACTTCGTTTGATTCCAACAGGCAACAACAATTATGTAAATAATTGCATTTATGTGTTGAATGCTGTTTTTTGTATGTAAATGTTAGTAAGTTAATACTAATCCGCTGCAGGTCAGTGTTTAACTGCTGCTATAGATTTAGGATGCACGTGAGTGTTTAACTGCTGCTATAGATTTAGGTTGCACGTGAGTGTTTAACTGCTGCTATAGATTTAGGATGCAGGTCAGTGTTTAACTGCTGCTTAAATTACATTTAAGATTGGTACAGGTAGTTAAAAAGGGTGTCTCTCTTGCTCTCAGTATATGCTTGTTTATAGTATGTATATATTTGTAACAAATTGTGCAATACAGGTCAGTGTTTTAACTGCTTTATTGTTTTCATAGTTTAGTTGGTTTTTTGTTTATTTCTGTAGTCTTTTGATTTTTGTTAAGACAAGCTAGATACATTTTACTTGTCAAGTCATTCTGGTTAAAAAATTAAATATAATGACTGCCTGCTGGTTCCATCTACCTGATAATTTTTATATGTATATCATAGTCATAATATTTACAGTGTACAGTTATGAACGCAAAGAAGATTGCCAGGTCAGTGTTTAACTGCTGGTACAGTTAAATATGGTGAACAGTTATTCAGTTTATTTTCTTTATTACATATTACATAAACCAGAGAAGTATTGAATATTCTGTGCACAACCTCACCTTGGATGGCACAATGTGAGTGCCAAATTCTGTTTGACCGCTCACATTTGGTGGCCTTTGTATTTTTGATGTGCCATCCTTTTGCTGTAGACCTAATCAATTTTATAATTTTTGCATATATTGTTCTTCCGTTAATTTAGGGGATCAGCAGATTGATATGTCATTATGTATTGTGTGAAGAGTTTTTGGTCTGATCCCCTTATTATATTATGTATATATTTTTCCTTATTTGCGTCATTTGAATAAATGACATATTTCATCTCTACATTGGTGTTGATGTTATTGATCTAAACTCAGCATAAACAGAGCTGCGGTGAGTTTGTGCAGCATGAGGAAACATAAAACAACAATTATGTAAATAATTGCATTTATGTGTTGAATGCTGTTTTTTGTATGTAAATGTTAGTAAGTTAATATACTTTTCGAATTGTTTGTAACTCTGTGGCTTTGATTTTTCTTTATATGTAATGTTACTGGTCTTCTCCCAGGCCTTGCAGGTGTCAGGTGCCATATTATGTAATTTTTCCCAGTTCTGCAGTTGCGGCAGACTTGTTACGCAATTCCGAAATTTTCCATGGCCAAATCTTACCCCCTTGTCTGATAACAACCAATCAAAATTTATTATCGTTGTCACGTGTTTTGATGCTGTCGGTACATGTAACTGACCAGTCAGTCTTGGGTCATTCTCGCTTCATCGAAGCTATTGATAGCATCAAAAAATTTGGCACACCCACCACCACCCCATCTTTTCCTACCTTACTTGCATTGATATGTTTTAAGATATGTTACGGCCTTTGTATTTTTGATATGCCATCTTTTTGCTGTAGACCTAATCAATTTTATAATTTTTGCATATATTGTTCTTCCGTAAATTTAGGGGATCAGCAGATTGATATGTCATTATGTATTGTGTGAATAGTTTTTGGTCTGATCCCCTTATTATATTATGTATATATTTTTCCTTATTTGCGTCATTTGAATAAATGACATATTTCATCTCCACATTGGTGTTGATGTCATTGATCTAAACTCAGCATAAACGGAGCTGTGGTGATTTTGTGCAGCATGGGGAAACATAAAAGGGAATTTACTCCTTTATTACAGTTGGTACAAATGAATTTTTATATATCTAAAGTTTACATTTACATGTACATGTAGGTACATTGTAATTTAGTGTGTTTCTTGTGTTCTTGTACTAGGACAAATGTCTTTAAGATAGTTTGAAGTCAAATTGTGGTCCGCTTTAAACATTATTTTATTTATGTTGTTTTTCTCCTAAAACGAAGCGGTTCTCAATCTGTTTCCAAAATAAAGAGATTATCTCGATGCTATCAAAGTTGATCTTGGAACTATTCTTGCTGCATTAAGTTGCTTTTTCTGATGATTTTTTAAAGATTTGTTTAGATTTATACATCCTCCGCATACTCCTGAGGCATTTTCTAATTATGACCTCACAAAAGAAATGTACACCAGCGATATTGTTTTACCATTCAGTCTGAATTTTTTTTTCTTCATAATCTCCTGTTTATTGTTGCCATTGGTAATTAAAATCTTGAGGGAAAATAATGCTTAAATGTTTGTGCTTATTTACAAATTCTAAATGACACTACATGTAGTCTACATTTTTCTTCCTTGTGAAAAATAGAGATTTTGTTTTGAAGGTTTCAATTTCAAAAGCCATTTTTAAACCATGTTTGTAATTGAATAACATCATTATCAATTTAAATTTCTAAATTATCAGAAGAACGTTGTAGAGGCATATACTCTTAAATAAAAGTGATCATTTTGTCTGCAACATCATTTAATGATTTCGTTCGTTGACGTAGCCATGTTAGGTAGCCGTCTAATCCGAACCCTGTTGCTATTGGTATCTATTCATAATAATCGTTTATACAAGTTATGTATTCGGTCTTCATTTATTAAAATACGTTGAATTAATAGAAATTAAAATATATACTATATCTAAAGGTAAAATAAGTTCTTGATTATTGAAAACCTACAAAAGCCTACTACGTTCGTGTGGCAGGGATGGAGACCGCACCAGACTAATGAAAGCCGCGTAGCCGTGAGTTTACCTATTTGAATAATTATTGTTTAACCGAACTGGGATGATTTATTATTTGAAATATTTAATTAAAATGTTTCTTGGGGTATTAGACCTAGTTCACATCTAGACGTTTTTTTGAAAGTATGGAAATGAACCGGGATTCTAATTGACTGGCCACCTAACATGGCTACGTCAACGAACGAAATCATTTGAAGCTGGGAGTTTTGAAGGTATATTTGGATACAAGTAGAGTAAGAAAATATGTTAGGAATTTTTGTTAATATCAAATTCATAGACGGCGATGCAAGGATATACCGTAGCGATATGAGGCCTCAACCGTGCTCATTTTTTTTTTTTTAGTTTTGTGTTGTAGGGGTACATGTACCACGGTACACAGCCAGGTGTTGTATTGTAGAGGTACCACGTTCTATTGATTGATTGATTTGAATATTGTTTAACATCCCTCTCGAGAACATTTCACTCATTTCGTCTTGGTGACGTCTACATATGAGTGAAAAATTCTCGAGAGAGACGTTAAACAAGATACAATCAATCGATCGTCAATGACAGTTACCATCGTTTATTTGAGCTAAATCGCTAGCTACATTTTCTAAGCGTGACATGTTGTATATACCGGAAATATATACTTGAATTGTAAGTTTAAATACTGTAGATATTTAAAGAAGTGAATGTTACTAATTAGGTAATATCATTTTATAATTGTCGTACCATCCTAATATTCAAAATGACCTTTTTGGTTTTTATTTTGCCAAGCGAGCTACTCCTTGACGTGCTGGGGATTCATAGCGTCACTACCATCATAGTTCATACACAGCCACCGTCGGAAACCCACGCTCGGTCGCCCTAAACGGAGAGCAACCGACCGTGGGTTTCCGACGATGAGACTGAATGTAGTTTGACTGGCAGTGTGTTTTGTGAAATAAAATCACTTCCGTGTACATAATGTCAATGGAATGCACACAATATTTGTGAAAGAATGTGAAAATATTTTAGAATCAGGCATCGACCTGGCAGGTCTGCAACTGAATACAGTAGGGAGAAGACTGCGGGTACGAAAGCAGACACTGCATGTCATTCATTGAGTTTAAGATTTGTTAACATGGTTAATAAAGCTATGTATGATATACATTTGTATTCGGCAAAGTTAAGCCCGTGGACTGATACAGTCGGAAGTTCCGTGAACTCAAACACACTCAAATTGCATACGTCATACAATCGATTTTCGTTATACTTCATGTTGTTGTGGGAACACTTCATGTTTACAAATAGAACGGAGGAAAATTTGAAGACTTCAAGAGGATGATTTGTATCGACACCTGCTACAAATTGTGTCCCAGCTGTTATTGTTTTGTTTTTTGCGTTAGGCTTTTGATATTTGACATAAACTCATAGGTGATCATCTCATGCAGATGTGCTGGGTACCATGGATAGTGACTAGAGTTTGACCTTGAACTTTCTCTTTTCACAGTCACACAACTTTTGAAGCTTTCATGGGTAAATTCCTCAAGCCGATGCGTCGTGTTCCTGGTTTGTGACGTTGAAATTCCAAAGATATATATAGTTAAGCATAATACTTATGCTTGTACATTTTGTTTTACCAAGATTCTGACAGAATTAAAGCTTATAAGGTGGTGCTGTATATACCTTCACCACCACCACCTCTTGTTGGAAATCGTGGACGAGTCGAGCCCTTCAGGCCTTGGATTTTAAACTTTGGTTGATTGATTGATTGTATCTTGCTTACCGTCTCGCTCGAGGATTTTTCACTCATATGGAGACGTCACCAAGATCGATGAAGGGCTTCAAATTTAGGCCTATACTCGGCGCTTACAGCCATTGAGCAGTGAGGGTTCTTTAGCGTGCCACACCTACTGTGACACGGGGCATCCGTTTTTAAGGTCATCTCCGAGGACCCGTGACATTCACACCTGATGTCGAGCGTTTGGCGAACTGTCACTACCTGTTTTAACGACTTAGGTCTGTCGCGGCCGGGATTCGAACCCCGGTCTTCCGCATGAGGGGCGAACGCTCTTCAGAGAAGTCAGTAGGCATATCCTTCATCGACTTATCTTCGCAAGCATTCATGTTTTGACTCTGGAAAACGTGTAAATGCCGGAGTCGGTGACGGTTTATGCTTCGACCGACGTTTCGACTCAGATGTGCCTGGATTTACGCAATAGACAACTTGTTTTCAAACATTTAACAGTAATGCACAAAACTGTCACAAGGAAATCAACACTTACTTGCTTTTAATCCATTTTCAACATGTCCCCAGTCCCGGGTTTACGTTAACTGGTCTTGGGAGCTGTTACAATAGGGGACCAGTTAAGAGAAAAGCAGGCTGACGTAATCAGAGTTGTGCTTTAAACCCGGGACAGGGGCATGTTGAAAATGGATTAAAAGCAAATAAATGTTGATTTCCTTGTGACAGTTTTGTGCATTACTGTTAAATGTTTGAAAACAAGTTGTCTATTGCGTAAATCCAGGCACATCTGAGTCGAAACGTCGGTCGAAGCATAAATCGTCACCGACTCCGGCATTTACACGTTTTCAAGAATCAAAACATGAATGAAGTCGATGAAGGCTATGCCTCTCGACTTCTCTAAAGAGAATAACCTCTCGGCCACCGTGGCGGTTTTAAACTTTGAAAACCTCTGCACCATCGTACGTGATTTAAAGTGAAGCAGGCTGCCATTCGCTTTTTTTCCGAGAAGTTTGGGGAAGGGAGCTAAACTGTTTGCATGTTAAAAAAAATTAAAATGGTGAATAAATCTGTATAAATGGATATTTACATATTTAAATAGGAAATGAAATCTAAACAAAAATTACGGATATGCAGAATCTCAGTCATGCGCAGAATAAGTTTATCAGTGCATTGCAATCAGAATCTAAAAATACATTGCATGTCAATTATTTGTACAAATACTTGAAAGGTTATTGATTGAAATTTATTATTTAATATTTTGCTGATTTTACTACAAAAAGGATTTGATCAAATGTTCTAATTCACAAACCTAATTTTGTCCTTTTTTAAAAAGCTTAACCCTGGAATATGGTTAGACTTTAAAACGAATTCCAGCCTTATGAATATTCATATACTGCAATTGAATTCGCATTTTAAAACTTGGGAGCAATTCCTCGCCCTACTAAATGGTATAAAATATTGGTATTGACCATATTTTCTCCGCTACTGTCAAGCAGGGTCAGATTCTACGAACATTGATGGCCTAGAGATGCCATAATTTATACACAGGTCATATCTACAAATTTTAAATTTGCAACATACATTGTACATACCACTAGGTATTTTAAAAATGCATGGTGTAGCGTACTACAAATCGTGTCCCCCTGAGACTGAGAGAAGGTGTGGTATTCGAAACTGTAGAATACAATTGTACATTTTGTAGTTAGCGCTCAATGTAACATAACACACTAATGAATTTCATTAAAATTTTATAATGCAAAGTAATATGAAACACATTTCAATTTCCAAAAATATTTAGATAGTATAGTATGTATTGCCCACATGCATCCGAATGAAAGGTGAAAATAACGAACAGTGATCAATCTCATAACTCCTGTAAGCAATATAAAATAGATAGTTGGGCAAACACTGACCCCTGGACACACCAGAGATGGGATCATGTGCATAGGAGGAGTAAGCATCCCCTGTCGACCGGCCACACCCACTGTCAGCCCTATATCCTGATCAGGTAAACGGAGTTATCCGTAGTCAAAATCAGTGTGCCAAGAACGGCCTAACAATGGGTATGAAACACGTCAGACAGCATTTGACCCAATGATAGGTTGTATTGACGAACTACAATGTAGATCGTTGTAACGACCATAGAAATGTAATCAAATCTTTTTGGCAGCTTCAAAATTGTTTCTCGTTTGTAAATTGCCATGTGTCCCTTATGCACTGATAAACTGATGATTGTACGGACGTTGAGATGATTTAGATAGAACATTTATTATTGCCACAGAGATCTAAATGTCACACACAATGGCCGCTATGTTAATGTCGCCGAGAGGAAACTTTTTTCAATTCTTTCTCAAATAATTTTGAAGCATGAAGTTTTGGTCGAATTGCATAACCTGTCAAAGATATTAATTAAATATGCCATATTAGTAAATTTATTACTTTAATTAGACATTGTTTTATTCAGAAAGAAGCGACTTGTATGAGGCAGCAAATTGGAACACAGTCAAGGCCAAAGGGAAATATCATACACGAGGATGGGGAAATTGTACAGGACAAACAAGAAGCGGAAAAACATTCAAATTTCCTACCAGACCAAACGGAAATGTCATATATTGTGCAAATGGGATAAAAATAGAAGCTGAATCCCCTCCCCCCTACACAAACATACACACACCGAGACCAAACGGAAATGGCATATACAAGGATGCGGACATTGTGCCGATTGTACAAAATAAAAGATGTAACATACTAGTATTCAAATTTCCTACAACAAGACCACCAAACGATAATGTCATATATTGTGCAAATTGGATAAAAATAGAAGCTTGATTACCCCCCCCCCTTCCCTTCCTGACAAAACCAAACGAAAATGTTATATACAAGGATTTAGAAATTGTGTAGATTGGATAAAAATAGAGAAGGAAAAAACCCGAACGGAGACATAGAACAGATATAATAGTAATAATGTGAAATACCCGTTATATAGATGTTATCTTAAAACAAAAACTACCCCACCCCACCCCACCCCACCCACCCCCAAAATAGGTAGATTAGATCAAAGTCACAACGTATCCGGTATTGTGTTAGTTTTTGTTTCAGGGATTTTAAGCAACACAGTATATACTAGTATGTGTACCAGTCCTCCATTTTGTAACAGATAAACGTCCACATTTAAGTTCTCTGAAATCGATTAACAAAACCAGCATTGTAGTTCTAAAACAGCATATTCAATCACTGTTCTTTTTTTTAAAATTTATTTTCGTAATCAAGCTTGCAATTTTGAAACTCTAGAATCAACCAACTCATTGATTAAAACTTCAGTAACGATGTTAAAAACGCATCAGAATCTCGTAAGACGCCTCAGTCAATTAATTTGTGGTATTTTCTTGTAAAGCATCTCCTTGAGTAAGTTGTGGGTTTAATCAATGTATCTGAAATGTTTAGAAGGCAGTCATCGATGTCATCATGTGTGCCTGGAATTATCTTTCTCAAAACTAAAATCAATACACAATTCCTTACAAAATTGCAGACGATGCACGGATTAATTGTGACAAGGCAAACTGCACGAGGGACTGCATGCATTGCCACGATGAATTCAATGTAAACATGCAATTTATTTTTATACATTGCTTATTTTAAACTTACTTTAATTAACGGTGCAGTTGAAAATATATTTAACTGGGTGTCTATTTCAAAGTTTTAAAGGATTTATCTATGAAGAGAACATACGCTCGTGGAACACACGTATATAAGAAATATACAGGTCTTAAAAAAATTTTGAACAGAACCTGCTTACGTTTAAGCTGGGTTTTTTGTGGATTGAGCGCTTGTCTATATGATTACCAACGCGGAAGACCTTTAATGTATCGCAAACTCACCGATGCTAATTTTCGCTGTATTTAGCTTACACATAAAACTTATTAGATCAGCAGGGAATTACTGAAATTTAAGTATAAATCTCTGCATTTTTTCTTCTTCAATTGTTGTGAAAGTCCTAGCATTATCAAATTCAGGGGGTAATTGCTTGGTGTAAATATCATTATCTAAAGCACGTGTTTTGATTTCTATAAATTCCAAGTTAAGGCTGATATAATTCATTTGTAAAGCAAAAACAAACAAAACAAAAAAAATCTCAAAAAACCCAAGGGTAACTTTTCTACGGTAGTTTTTTTTTTTTTTTTTTTTTTTTTTTTTTTTGTCATATACATGTATGTTTATTTCAAACGATTCCCAGCATTAATGTTTGTTGTAAGACAAACCATAGATTGCTGAATTCACTAATATATAGACGATTTTCAATATTTGAAACTTGGCATACATGTATCTCTAATACGACGCATTGTGTATAACGAATCTATATGGTTTTGTTTACGTAAAGTTGCACGAAGGTTAGTTAACTTTAACTAACAGTTAACTTGTCACATTAACTCTTACATTTATATAGTGAGAACTAGACGTTTAACTGTCAGTGAAACTTAACTAACTTTTGCGCAATTGAGTCCCTGGATTTTGCAACCATTTATTCCTCTTTGACTAAGGCCATTCCTTACATACCCTCCTCTCGTGGCTTCCAGTGAGTAAAATGCTGTATTAATTTTCAATTCACCATAATTCAATATTACGAATCATTGTTTATTTGAATTAACATTTTCGTCACTTGTAGAATAGCACGATATCACTGTATAGAAATAAATCTATAAAAAGAAATCAATTCAGATCGATATCCTGCCGAATATCCGCCACAAGGCTCATTCCTTTCCGTCGTCCGGATACATTTCTTACCAACAGCTGAGAGTATGGATGGATTTTTCCCCAACACGTTGAAATAATTATCACGTGATCATGGACTTAAGCTTCAAAAACATGGAGTATATGACGAAAAAGAAACGTAGACACATCTTTTTTTTTTAAAGGAGATTTTTAAAAAACACACAACCAAAAGAAAAAACCACAAAAAATGTCCATCCTTTTTTTTCTTCTTCTTGATTTGTAATATTTGTCTGTTATTGTAGTTCAATACCTTTATTTTCTACTGAATAAATTAATTTTGTATATTGTTTTACGGCCCGGTCCCATTCGAGAAATGTCGCTCATATAGATACGTCACCAACTTTAATGCCACAGATTTTGACTTGTACATGTATTTGATACAACAACCCCTCAAGACATGAAATCATCCAGCTGGTTCAGTAAACTGGTAATCCATTCTGCTAGGGAGCAACAAGAAGGATCTGGACAAAGACGAGCAAGAATACGGATCTGGATAAGGACGAGCAACAAGAAGGATCTGAATAAGGACGAGTGTAACCGAGCAGGAAGGCAGATGTTCGTTTCATTAATTTATTCAGTAGAAAATAAAGGTATTGAACTACAATAACAGACAAATAATATTACAAATCAAGAAGAAGAAAAACCATAATCGAAATATGACAATTGTAAATTATACCCACAGTAAATTTAATTGTACATGTGTTCTGTAAATAATTAAAATTAAGATCTTACAGACTCATATAATCATTACAACTTTGACTACAAAATTACAATAAAGTAGAGAACTTGTAATCAAAATAATTACGTATATCAGCTCTTTATATGGAAATGAAACATATAATCAAAGATAGAAATAACATACCATTAGATGCGGATGATGTTAGCTGTAGGAACTCGTCAAAACGTATTACTGCTCTCATGGGTAAACCGCGGTAGATTTATACTTATACTGAAATACTATTATTGGATAATACTGAAAGACTATTATTGGATAAAGAAATATGAAATGACCACTGAAATCAAAGAAACAATGAAATAACAGAATAAAACTTTACTCAGCCAACTCAATCCAGATGCGCAATAAAACTTTTGGTAAATCAAAATTTAAGATTATATTTAATGAAACGATAAAATTAATGAAAAATCATAAAACGAATAAATACATATAGAAATTGATATTCTTACTATCACATAAGGACAAGCAACAAGAAGGATCCGGACAAGGACCACAATGACTCTAGATATGCGGTTCCTGTATCAGCAGGCCACTGTAATAGCACAGAGGTAATAAGGACCGCTGTCGATTGTGAGCATACCAGAAAATATTACTAAACAGTTGAAGGAAAGGCACCATGACAACGAAATGAAATAACTCTAATCAGCTGTGAGGTCCATATATTTTTATGATTAATGTTTTGGTTTTTCTGTATGCTAAAGTGACCGACAGTTACCAAATATTGTTTACGGCGCATTATTTCAGATATTTATTTTTAACTCCGATTACTGTATTTATTTGTGTTGAAATAGTAGATGACTTGTTATGATTTTCAGGTCAGAGACCGAGGGGGGGGGGGGGGGGGGGGGGGGGCTATTCTGTGTATACAAGATGTGCAACGTATATATTAAGTAGAGAATTTTTTTTTTTTATGTTCAACACACGAGTTATGTCCAAGACATGATGAAGATACGATATCGAGAAACCAATCATATCGCACCGATATCTATAAGTACCACCCTGATAATCACATACCTTTACTGACGATATTGTGTCGATATCTATAAGTACAACCCTGATAATCACATACCTTTACTGACGATATTGTGTCGATATCTATAAGTACTACTCTGATAATCACATACCTTTACTGACGATACTGTGTCGATATCTATAAGTACTACTCTGATAATCACATACCTTTACTGACGATATTGTGTCGATATATATAAGTACCACCCTGATAATCACATACCTTTACTGACGATATTGTGTCGATATCTATAAGTACTACTCTGATAATCACATACCTTTACTGACGATATTGTGTCGATATCTATAAGTACTACTCTGATAATCACATACCTTTACTGACGATATTGTGTCGATATCTATAAGTACTACTCTGATAATCACATACCTTTACTGACGATATTGTGTCGATATCTATAAGTACTACCCTGATAATCACATACCTTTACTGACGATATTGTATCGATATCAAATCACGATCGTTTTTGTAATGGCTGTATGAAGACTAATATAGGATTGATTTCTCTTCCTGTCGATATCGTGTCGATATCGAATCATGATTGTTAGAACTGAAATAGAAAGGATTTCCCTTCCTGTTGATGTCGAGTCATGATCGTTTTGCTTAACGTAGTGTTTACATTATGTTGTGTTGACTAAGACTATTAATTCAAATACATTTTTTTAAAGATAGAAATTGTCGATATCGATACGATATTGTTGTAAGAATGACGATATCGACATCGCAGGCTGACATTATACAATGTATACTAAGACTATCAGTTCAAACACATTCAAAACAAAAATTGACGATGTTGATACGATAACCTGTGTATATCTGACAGAAGAGAATTGTTGAAGATACGTGTATATGGTCTATGACTGTCATGGGAAAACAGGTTAAGATTGTTGAAGTGATATTGTAAAATGTTTCAATCCGCCCCCCCCCCCCCCCCCCCCCCCTTTGTTCCCGTCCTTCATGCTTTTTATTAATTATTACTATTGTAGATTCATATAGCGCTTTATCTAATCAACACAGTTACCCTAAAGTGCTTAACATGTAAAACAAATTTTAAAATCAAAGAACGATAAATACATTAAAAACCCCATCAAATAATATTAAACTAAGGTAACTAAGATTAGGCAAAACTATATTATGTTGTGCGTGTTCTGGGGGTGTTATTCATTTGTTGTTGGGTTTTTTTTTGGGGGGGGGTTGGGGGGTTGGGGGTGCTATTTTGCTTTTTGATCCAGTGGGGGACAGTTCCCCACAGTTAAGTACGAATGCGTTGCTTTAGAAGACATAAGGAATCCGCAGACCGAGGTGATCGCTGAGGATGATAGACTTGTTCCTGGATGTATGCAGAAGCTAATCCATGTAGAGCCTTGAATGTTTATATTTCGTTCCAAACGTCACACGTAATCAGTGACTTTAATGACGATAGGCTTTAAAATAGGAATGCGTGTACTAGTCTATGGACATTGCAGAGATTTCTGAACATTTCAATTCGCGTTCGTAGAGAGAATCTTCTGACGAATGTGGGATGACGATCGGACGATAACGCGACGACCCTGACACGTCTATCAAGATTACATTGCTCTCAGCAATGTCTCGGATACATTATTAAGAAATTAATTAATAGGAGTATTCGAAATGACAGCGCAGCGCTTTCCGATATCACCTAGGTCGGACGACTGTTTCGCCACAGGGACAATTCAATGTTCTTTAAATATCAGTTCAGTTACCCTGTACATGCAACCAAACAATACTAATATCATGCTCATAGCTCCTTCTCTGTGTCAAATCATTAATCACGTGTAACCTCTAAATGTGTGACAGAAATATGGCTGACCACAATCACCACACACACTGCCTTCTTAACAATAGCAACAGTAAAATGATCATGAAATTGTGTAACTCTGATTATATGATACCGGAATACAAGTGCGTTTCAATCGGAATAGGCTTTGGTTACACTGTGAGTGTGTGTTGATAAGTCTGTAGGCTTTAATTACACTGTGAGTGCGTGTTGATAAGTCTGTAGGCTTTAATTACACTGTGAGTGCGTGTTGATAAGTCTGTAGGCATTAGTTGCACTGTGAGTGTGTGTTGATAAGTCTGTAGATTTTGGTTACACTGTGAGTGTGTGTTGATAAGTCTGTAGGCATTAGGTACACTGTGAGTGCGTGTTGATAAGTCTGTAGGCATTAGTTACACTGTGAGTGCGTGTTGATAAGTCTGTAGGCTTTAATTACACTGTGAGTGCGTGTTGATAAGTCTGTAGGCTTTAATTACACTGTGAGTGTGGGTTGATAGGTCTGTAGGCTTTAATTACACTGTGAGTGTGTGTTGATAAGTCTGTAGGCTTTAATTACACTGTGAGTGCGTGTTGATAAGTCTGTAGGCTTTAATTACACTGTGAGTGCGTGTTGATAAGTCTGTAGGCATTAGTTACACTGTGAGTGCGTGTTGATAAGTCTGTAGGCTTTAATTACACTGTGAGTGCGTGTTGATAAGTCTGTAGGCTTTAATTACACTGTGAGTGTGGGTTGATAGGTCTGTAGGCTTTAATTACACTGTGAGTGTGTGTTGATAAGTCTGTAGGCTTTAATTACACTGTGAGTGCGTGTTGATAAGTCTGTAGGCTTTAATTACACTGTGAGTGCGTGTTGATAAGTCTGTAGGCATTAGTTACACTGTGAGTGTGTGTTGATAAGTCTGTAGATTTTGGTTACACTGTGAGTGTGTGTTGATAAGTCTGTAGATTTTGGTTACACTGTGAGTGTAGGTTGATAGGTTTGGTTACACTGTGAGTGCGTGTTGATAAGTCTGTAGGCATTAGTTACACTGTGAGTGCGTGTTGATAAGTCTGTAGATTTTGGTTACACTGTGAGTGTGTGTTGATAAGTCTGAAGGCATTAGTTACACTGTGAGTGTGGGTTGATAGGTCTGTAGGCTTTGGTTACACTGTGAGTGTAGGTTGATAGGTCTGTAAGCTTTGGTTACACTGTGAGTGTAGGTTGATAGGTCTGTAGGCTTTGGTTGCACTGTGAGTGTAGGTTGATAAGTCTGTAGACTTTAGTTACACTGTGAGTGTAGGTTGATAGGTCTGTAGGCTTTGGTTACACTGTGAGTGTGTGTTGATAGGCCTGTAGGCTTTGGTTACACTGTGAGTGTGTATTGATAGGTTTGGTTACACTGTGAGTGTGTGTTGATAGGTATGTCGGCTTTGGTTACACTCTCATTGTAGGTTGATAGGTCTGTGGGCTTTGGTTACACTGTGAGTGTAAGTTGATAGGTTTGGTTACACTGTGAGTGTGTGTTGATAGATCTGTAGACTTTCATTACATTGTGAGTGTGTGTTGATAGGTCTGTAGGCTTTGGTTACACTGTGAGTGTAGGTTGATAGGTCTGTTGGCTTTGGTTACACTGTGAGTGTGTGTTGATAGATCTGTAGACTTTCATTACACTGTGAGTGTGTGTTGATAGGTCTGTAAGCTTTGATTACACTGTGAGTGTAGGTTGATAGGTCTGTAGGCTTTGGTTACACTGTGAGTGTAGGTTGATAGGTCTGTGGGCTTTGGTTACACTGTGAGTGTAGGTTGATAGGTCTGTGGGCTTTGGTTACACTGTGAGTGTAGGTTGATAGGTCTGTAGACTTTCATTACACTGTGAGTGTGTGTTGATAGGTCTGTAGGCTTTGGTTACACTGTGAGTGTAGGTTGATAGGTATGTGGGCTTTGGTTACACTGTGAGTGTAGGTTGATAGGTCTGTAGACTTTCATTACACTGTGAGTGTGTGTTGATAGGTCTGTAGGCTTTGGTTACACTGTGAGTGTGTGTTGATAAGTCTGTAGGCTTTAGTTACACTGTGAGTGTGGGTTGATATGTCTGTAGGCTTTGGTTACACTGTGAGTGTGTGTTGATAGGTATGTCGGCTTTGGTTACACTGTGAGTGTAGGTTGATAGGTCTGTGGGCTTTGGTTACACTGTGAGTGTAGGTTGATAGGTCTGTAGACTTTCATTATACTGTGAGTGTGTGTTGATAGATCTGTAGACTTTCATTACACTGTGAGTGTAGGTTGATAGGTCTGTAGGCTTTGGTTACACTGTGAGTTGATAGGTCTGTAGGCTTTGATTACACTGTGAGTGTAGGTTGGAAGGTCTGTAGGCTTTGGTTACACTGTAAGTGTGGGTTGATAGGCCTGTAGGCTTTGATTACACTGTGAGTGTGTGTTGATAAGTCTGTAGGCTTTAGTTACACTGTGAGTGTAGGTTGATAGGTCTGTAGGCTTTGGTTACACTGTGAGTGTAGGTTGATAGGTCTGTGGGCTTTGGTTACACTGTGAGTGTGTGTTGATAGGTTTGGTTACACTGTGAGTGTGTGTTGATAGGTTTGGTTACACTGTGAGTGTGTGTTGATAGGTATGTCGGCTTTGGTTACACCGTGAGTGTAGGTTGATAGGTCTGTAGGCTTTAGTTACACTGTGAGTGTGTGTTGATCTGGATATAGGGCTCATGGCAGGTGTGACCGGTCGACAGGGGATGCTTACTCCTCCTAGACACCTCTGGTGTGTCCATGGGTCCGTGTTTGCCCAACTATCTATTTTGTATTGCTTATAGGAGTTATGAGATTGATCACTGTTCGTTATCTTCACCTTTCATTCGTGGAACTGGGCTTTAAGTAAGGCTTCAGGTATCGTAGGTGATTCTAAGGACCTCGAACACATGCCTTACCACACCATGTGGAGCATGGCTAGCGTGACACCCACCCCGAATTTCCTCTTACTTAGGACCGTTTTCGCCATGTCTTCCGACGTAAGTATCTTGTTTTGTCATGAAGTCAGATGTTTTCGGCTTCTCCCTGGGTTTTCTGTGTGTGTGGGGGGGGGGGGGGTGGACAGGGACTGGACTGCCCAGACTCCAAATATATGTCAATTTCATGTCATGTCGAAGGTTCATTAGCCGTTTTAAAAACAAATTTAAATCATATCTCTTTCAAATTTGCATTCAATTAATCTGTAATTCGGTATTTATGTGTACAGTTATGTAGTTTTACCTTCTCATATAGTTACTATGTTAACCTCAATTTTAGCGTTATTTTATGCCCTTTTCTATGTGTTTATTGTTCTTTATTTTAGTTTGTTTTTATTGTAAAGCGGTTTAGGGCAGTTGTCTAGATTAGGTATAAATATACAACAATAATGATAAAACAAAATTTCCATTTATATATACTGCTATTTGCCTGTATATCCTGGTTCTCTTTTACCAGCAGATATTTAGAATTTGTCTCACGCATTCATTGATAAAGGTTGGGGTTCTATTTGCTGCTGTAAGGCTATATGTGAAGTTCCGTGTTAAACATTAAGAGGGCCAGTGCTAGCTGTCGAAAGATATCGCTTGATAAATCCATGAAAACTATCTGACTTTGAGAATTACAGAAAACAGAACCTTCAAACCAATGTTTCACGACACCCGAATTTCACCTGACACGAATATGTCCTAGGAATTGTCTCGGGTATCTGTCGCTGAATTTCACATAACACGAATATGTCCTAGGAATTGTCTCGGGTATCTGTCGCTGAATTTCACATAACACGAATGTCCTAGAAATTGCCTTGGTTTTCTGTCTTCGAATTGTTATATATCTGCTGTATGCCGTTTTGTGACATTGTCCAAACTTGTGAATTTCAAATCTTTCATAAAAAGTAAGATTTTAAAAAAATGTATCGAAGCAAAACACCGGTCATAGATAAAACACGTGCATTCATTTGCAAAATCTTCACTGACTTTGCTTGAATCTATAATTTGTAGGTTTTCCGTGGTTTTAAATACTAATTGCCTAGAAAAATACGAATTAACTTTACTTCCTGAAATATTTCTATCAAATTCCACCTTTTCTTCCTTGCCAATGGTAAAGTATTTATCTAATATGAACTTTAGCATGTTCGACATTGTCTGCAATAGTTACATTAAAATGGATCTAATTTTCCTTCAGGTTTACGGAAATACTTTTTTACAATAACAAATCGGATAAGTGTCTCGGGCTTTCTTTTCAAACTACTTCGAAACGATTACCATAAAAACGTTGCAGGCTTTCTAATTAGATTTCTTAAAATATGGGGAAAGTAAATATGCAATTTGATTAAAACCAGATATTTGATCCGCTCCAATATTCTGATGTCGCTAATACACCAGATCTTTGATCGACTCCAATATTCGGATGTTGCTACTAAAACCAGATCTTTTATCTACTCCAATATTCTGATGTCGCTAATACACCAGATCTTTGATCTACTCCAATATTCTGATGTTGCTACTAAAACCAGATCTTGATCCGCTCCAATATTCTGATGTCGCTAATACACCAGATCTTTGATCGACTCCAATATCCGGATGTTGCTACTAAAACCAGATCTTTGATCTACTCCAATATTCTGATGTCACAAATACACCACATCTTTGATCTACTCCAGTATTCTGATGTTGCTACTAAAACCAGATCTTTGATCTACCCCAATATTCTGATGTTGCTACTAAAACCAGTTCTTTGATCTACTCCAATATTTTGATGTCGCTAATACGCCACATCTTTGATCTACTCCAATATATTGATGTTGCTACTAAAACCAGATCTTTGATCCGCTCCAATATTCGGATGTCGCTAATAAAACTAGATCTTTGATCCGCTCCAATATTCTGATGTTGCTATAGTATAATATATATACATATGTCTATCATGCTACATATACATTATGTGCAGTGTGATGGAAATATTTCTTCTACACATGAATGAGCGATGCTTTGTAAGTCAGTTGTATACACTTAGAGCTGTCCCTTACAACAGGAAAACAGCGTTAGCATTTCTGAAATTTAATCAAATAGATGTTGTCAACGCTTATTTTGCTTCGATTTCAGATACTTATAATCCAAGCCTCAAGACCATAAACTGAAAACAGATCATTGATACTTCAAGATTTATCTAGCACAGGTGTTTTAAACAACTGCTGGTATATATAAAAAAAAAATCAATTGCAAATATATACATATACTGAGAATTTCATTTGTTTATGAAAAGTATTTCAAAAGTTACTTAGATTCGGAATTTAGACTTATTCTATTCTTAATTTATGGTCTCGAGGCTAGGTCATATGTAGGTGATATGACATTTGTATTCAGGAACAAGAAAGGATTGATATGACTTACGATTGATAAATCAGAATAGTCTGCACCAATCACCAGATGTCGGTTTGCTGTTCATGCTATTTCAAAATATTTGTGCTTTTTGATAAATCTGCATCAGAGAAAATACATTTCCAAGAATTAGGAAAATTTATTATATAAATATCTATTATATTAACAGTTTCATAGTTAAGTTGTGTGGATAAAATAAGGGGGTGAATTGCTTTTAAACAAAAATGTATTTATTCACACAATAACTACTTGTTGCATAATTGGTCAGGGGTTTATCTGGTCACTCAAACTTTTATCAGTATTGATGATGGTAAATTGTGTTTGAGACAAACAAGGATTTTGAAAGAAATTGGCATGAAGGATTTTATATCAAATTCTTGAAGATTGAAAATAAAACCGGTTGAGTTATTTTCGGCGTTCTAATTTTTCTCTAGTATACTATTACTTGTGTGGATATATATATATATATATATATATATATATATATATATATATATATATATATATATATATATAATATATATAATATATCCAACGATGACTAAGTACACATGATCCACATTTAATTAATTACACTTAGCGCTTTCGCCGTATAGTTCGGCTCTTCAGAGTGTAACGATCTTTAAAATAAGAGTACAACATACTTGTTATGACATTATATGTATGGCATTCTATTTCAATTAGTATTAGTGAGGGGGCTGTTTACGCATTTGAACAAAAAAGTAATGTTAATGGATTTGCCGTCGTCTAGTTTTAAGTACCAATGCAGGTGTGCTCCAAGGCTTTGTGCTTGACCCCCTTTTATTTTTGATTTATGATGTTGCACAAAATTATGTTATCTTTATGTATATCTCTAGGTCACATGCAGATGACAATTTGATATAACATACCGATGATTAAAAAATATTGAAAGAATGATCAAAGCATATCAGAAAAATTATATCATGATTGGTTAGTGAATTTTAATTTTTTGTTTTTTTAGCAATAATAATAATCAATATTATTCTACAATTATTTCAATTAAAACGTGTCTCAGTTCACTGCAATCTAGGACAATGTTTCCGCATGATTTAATCGTGTTGGTCTGTGTATATTAATACTACATAATGTAGTACACTGTAAATAGAGCAGAAATGGGACTTCTTTAAAGAGAAAATCAACTTTCGAATAGGATTTACCTTTTAAACCGTGCGACACGCTCAGGACAGAATTGGAGTATGTGACTGTTGTCAGACATTACAAAATAACGCACATGCGGTTAAGTAACGCATGCAGGAATCGTTTCGGATCCTCCCGACTTGGCCCCCAAAGAATCTTCACTATGCTAAGTATAGGCAATGCAAATATAAAGCAAACACTATTTCCAATTCATATTGACGAAGCACTTGAATATTTGTATAACAATGTTCTTTTTTAAGAAAACAAGACACGATACTCGTAATTATACTATCCACAAACGCAGACCCAGTTCTTATTATAGGTCATTCATATCGGATTTCCTGAGTACAGGAATTTCCTGAAGTTTGGAAATCAATGAAAGTATCTTCTATCTGCCAATTTCAAAAGAGCAGGAATGTTTTTCATTTATACCCTTAACTGTTGTTTTCAAAACCTTGGTGTGGTGATGTGAACTGTTCATTGTCTTCAAAGTTTAGTATACAGTAAATAGAGTAGATGAACTCTATATATAAGATACCATCTTTGCTATAAAAGAGTTGCATACGATAGTTCGTGGTACTATAGCTCTATATACTGTTTCGACAACTTCAATCAGTACTTGAAGAAAACTCGTCAATTGTAACAATGAAGTAGGTAATACCAAAACACCGAAGTCTAAATTCATCATCGTAATATTTTTGTTTGTAATTGTTTTTTATTTTATTATTAGCTGTCATTTTATCACCAAAAATTAAATTCAATGAAAATTGCTTTATTATACATATTCTATTTCAGTAATAACACACGTATTTAATTATTTCAAACACTTTTTAATCTCAAACCAGAGACACATGAATGTGTAATTTTGGTGATTAAATAATTATTCTCTTGCAAGACAATAATTCTTCCTTATATATTTCTTTACACTAAAAGCGGTTATCTAACATAGTTTCATTAGGTTTCTCTTGTTTTTGTACAAATAAATGTTTTATTAGTCATCAATATATATTCATATGCCATTGAGAGATTTTGAGAAATGTTTGCCATCACTTGAGTGAATTTCACAACTATTATATAAACGTTCTGTGCGGAGTACCATTATCATTTTCATATGCAAATTTTACACAACTCTTAGCTTGAAAGATTTTAGCCAGGAAGGACATGTATGCATGTACACACATATTAGAATTTCTATCTCTGTTATATCGCAGTCAGGGGCGGATCCAGGAATTGCGGTTACGGGGGGCGCAACTTTATGAGGCAGGGGGTCTAGGGGCCGCCTTTAGGCTCCCACTCGGTCCAGGGTGAAGCTCTGGTGGGGAACCAGAGCTAGGGCGAAGCCCCTGGATTTTACAGATTTTATAGGGCTTGAAATATGTCTCCTATCTAATCATTTGTACTATTTTCTATCATTTTTAATAAGGTGAAATTAATAAAATGACGAAAATTTTAAGAGTTCTTGGAAACAAATTGAGTTCTTCCAATAAAGTAATTCAATAAATCAAAAGATTTTTTCATCTATTTCTCCGGGAGTGGAAGAAAGTGTTGCTCCATTTTTGGAATTTCCTTTTAGCCGCTAATATGCCGTGCGATTTGTTTTCTTCCGCTGCGGTTGATGAAAAATATGTAACTTTAATATCACCTTTACAACTAAAAATTGACACTGGGTTATCTAGGAATGCCGGAGTTTCTTTATTTTGAAAGCTAGAAACCTTAAAATTTGTTTTAAAAAATGCATAATGTCCATAGAAAATTCATTTATCTATTAATAAACATTTCAATGTATTGAATTATGATACGAGAATGGCATGGTTTTTTTTTCAATTTTTTTATTTATTGTTTATCTTGTTTGTTTTTTTTTTTTTGTTTTTTTTGTATACCAAAATGTTGATTACAATATCATATTATCTGTTTCATTTTCAATTATGAATGCAACGGGTTAGACACTGTAACTCACAGAATAAATCCACAAGTTTATTTATATATCATAATTGTATCAAAACTCCCTTGTTTCATCATATAGTGATGGACACATACCGGTAGAAATAAATCATGATATTTACACCCACTACATTTTCCCTCAATATTCTTATTAACTCTTAAACTGAAGGTTAATTTCTCATAAAATTTCAACTTTTGAAATATGCTTGTAAACACTGCGTTTGAATACACTCGACCCAAAGCGTACCACACGGGTTTTATTTGTGAAATGAAGAAAATGTAAATCTAAGAATTGTGTTTCAGCTTTTGAAAGTATACGAGATGATGCATCGGTATTACACAAGGTATTGCATGTTCAAGAAGCGCGAGCATGCCTATGTGAAGAGGTTTATCATCTCCTGTGCTTCCAAAAACCGAAAGACACGCGATTAAGTCGAAAGACACGTGATTAAGTCGAAAACACGTTATGTCTCATGCACTTTGTACGCACAAGTCTGAAATGATTTTTTTTTTTTTAAATGTTAGTTCTCATGTATTACGCACTAACAATTTACACGGTATTATAGCATGTTAAAAATGAGTATTTATTCAATACCATTCATACATAGATTTAAAAATAGTAACATCGTGATGTCTTTTCTAGAGGTATATTGTGCATCTATTTACGAACTACGTGTCAGTAGAATATTCTAAATGCAGTTCTTTACATTGTATGACAATAACTTCTTGTCATACTTGCAATTTTGAATTATTTTTTTCTTCCTCTGTTGTTCAGCTGTATACATTTACTGGTAATGGCGTCCTTAGTTACAGGCCTTGTGTAAATTTCAATAAAATAAAATAAATTTTAAAAAAACCCAAAAAACAACAACCATCACGACCACACGTAATTACAGATAATACATATGCTTAAAAGTTATTTGACCTCATTTTGAGAAGTTATGAAAACAAACACAGCCCGTTTATATAGAAGATCAATACAGCCCATGTTTTAATTTTAAATTCTTCTCATAAAAGATAAAGATATGTCCTTAATACAAAGTTATTTTCTCGATTTGTTAAAAAAAAAAAAAATCACCATGATATATATTTTCAAGTGCGTGTATTAAAGTCTGAAATCATTAAATACATTGGACATTTCAGCGTAAAACGAAACTAATATCCAACATCACATGTTATACAAAATTTACACCGCCTAGTATTTATCTTTTTTTTTCCATTCACGTGCGAGTCAAAAGCTTAATTAATGTAATCAATAAGTTCGACACTGGATGTGTTTAATGAAAAAGGAAAATCCCAGAAGGTGACACATCGAATTTTGGGCTTACTAAATCATTTATCATTTACAGTCATTTACTCATGTGATGTTATCAGAAAAAATAATTTGAAATTCATTTCATGTCATTGGACGGAAATATATCAGGGAAATTCTATTCTACATCACAACCAGTATAATCTCATAGAGGAAATTCAATACCATTGTAGAAGAAATATATTAGGGAAATTCTGTTCTGTATTCTGGATCCCATCCAATATAATCTGATAAAAGGAATTTAATATCATTGTAGAGAAGCGAAGCTCAGACCAGAATTAACACTGGAAAGCAAAGGCACATTGCTTTGTCAATAGAACAGTATTTCATATCAAAATATTTACGTTTCCAATATTTTTTACAACTTGTAATGATAACCATTTTCCTCAAGAACGCGCTGCAGTTGTAAACAATGCGCGTATGAATCTTGATAAATATAGTACGTCTATTTTAACAGAAGAATGTAAATATAAGAAATAAACCAGTCATGAAGTATATCGGCGTGAAGCATGACAATTCATACCCACGTACATTTTCACTTTTAAGTAAAGTTAAAACACAGAGTAGGCTAAAGACTCCCAACTACCAGATATCTCTGGTAAATTTTCAATTTGTCCGGTAAAAGTAAGAACCTCATCTGACAAGCTGTCCTGTAGATATTAGCAGACAAACAAAAAAGGATTACATATGTGCTGTTTATTGGCTTTTATGCAAACGAAAACTTAGCCTGCATGGTAAAGATAACTTGCTTTTATACCACGAACTTGCCTTCCCAGAAATCGCAAGCCCACTCCGTGTGTGCACTGCATGTCATTCTACTTCCGATTTTGTACAACAAAATTGATATGAAAATTTAACCCCGTGTGATCAAAACATAAAGAGCTGTTAAACACAAGTTAATGATTTGAACTGTCACACCCAAGGCTTGAAAATAAAAGAATTTGAAACAATCCCACTGAGTCAGGGTTTTTTCTTTTTTTGAAATTCTGTCTGCTAAAATTTTAACTTGTCTGGTAAATTTTGTAAATTATCCTTAACCTACAGGACATAATGTCTAGTAGATTTTTACCTTCTTTCGCCAACTCTGAAAACAATACAAGTTAACATGCATAAATATACATGTAAAATCAACTGTTTCATTGAGAAAGGAAGAGGGCGACATATAGAAAAAAAATACGTACATGTCTTTATCATGAATTTTTTATTAACACAAATGAATCATACATGCATGTACAAATAAGTATACGACGCCATGGGCGCGTGCATTTCTAGTCATTTTCTTTCAAATCACTTCTTTTCTTAAGCAGCTTGACTTTAGATAAGTTGGACGCTAACGTATAGTCACGTCCAATGCAAGAGAGGTCTGCTAAATTCTATATCTTAATGGTGTATGTAAATGGTTTTGCTCAATACACACAAGTCATGATTTCCTTTTTAACAGGCTGTCTGAAAAGTTGACACATTTCTACGAAATTGCTAGGGAATAAATAATATTTATACACCAATTGTCTGACACTAGACGAAGAAGTATATGAAAATTTTCAGTTTTCTTTTTTCTTTCTTTCTTTTTTTTTTTTTTTTTTTTTTTTTTTTTACTTTTTTAATCACTGTTTTTCAATAAAATCGATTAAATGTTTAAATTTCAGGTCCAGAAATTTTATTTCAACTTTATTAAGCTACTTGGTTGTACAAATAAGAAAGAGATGTCTAATTCATGTTGTACAGTGTATATACTATTCGTGTAACATCTAAAACATATTGTCATGTACACTCTTTTAACCCCTTCATACTTATAACGTACAAGTATTTATGATCCATCCTTCTCTACTTCAGCTCTTGACTATTTTGAATAATCGTACTCTGATGACAAATTGTTGCAGACAACGAAACCGAAACTAAATATCGAATTGTTAATATAGATTTTAACCAAATTTTATATCCTAAAACGACCGATCCAGAGAATGAATTGATTAAAAGAGAAATTTGATCAAATATAAAGATTTGTGTGAAACTGCATATGGGTTCGATAACAACGCTTTACTTTATTGCTTTATTTTAGTGTCGTGCATCATAGATATGTACGCTAGATATACACAAAATGTCAGAAACTGGAAAAGAGATTTAATCAGATTAGAGCTTAGACATGCGTACATGCATGGTCATGCATAAATTTCCTCGACTTAATTCGCCTTTCAGATCATTATCAGCTTTATAAGAAGAAAAGGGGGGAAAACCGCCGTATATACTTTTTACTTTTATTTTAGCGTAAAATAAATATATGTTTGTCAGTATGTATATATAAATATTTCCTGTTTCATTTTTTTTTCCTCTCGTTTCCTATAAAATCAAAGACCTTACAACATAAAATTCATATTTATACATGTAATAATAACAATAATGATAATAATAAATAATATTAACAATTAAAAAAAACCCATAAAAAGCTAGAATGCTAAATTATATAGATCTAAATGTAGGCGATTAGGAAATAACTGTCATCGTTTTTATGCTGAGAGAGATGCAAATCAAACGTACGTCCTGATTCGATTGTTGTATATTTTTATACCACAAACAACCAAGCTAGAATTTATTTCTTAAATTATTTTTTGGAGTTAACTTTATAAAATGAAATAAAAATCATCCTGCCATTGTTAAACATTTGTTAAACGTTTGAGTTGTGTCTGCTCTATAATAAAATTCGTATCTAGATAATTTCATTAGCAGCAACTTTGGGGGAAAGGGGGAAATTATTTTCTTTTTAAATTATGACTACTATAGAAAATCACGGGGGAAAAATAGAATATGATAACAGAATATACGATGTACACGTAATTTCTCTGCAAAACGCTAAAGCTCTACATTCTGAAAAATTATGTACCATTCCATTCTAAAAATATCTAATGTATGCAAAGTTTTATGCAAAGTTTAAAAGCTGTAACAATGAGTACCAATGTGGTTGGCGAACCTTGGTAAACTGTATGAGAGTGATCATGTGACTCCCTGAAATGAACATGTATACAAATATCGACCCGGCAAAACGACGTCTGCTAAACCGTATGTTGTATAGCCTAGAGTTTTACCAGTATATGCACACCCTTCGGACTAAAGAAATTTTATCTAGGTAAGTTTACATTTTCTTGACTTTGGTATATAGATTTTAATCCATTTTACCCCCAAATATTGCCGTTTCAGATCTTGTATGCGGTAGAGTGCTCATAGCCTGAATATAATGTTGTGGTTTTAAGTCAACAAATATGGCGGCTACAGTTTACTACGTGTGTAGTCTGCTATGGTGATGTGTGAACGTTCTGTCACGGCATCTTGAGATCCTGTGGTGTTGCAAGTTTATCTTATTTTTCTGAGTAATTTAGTGCCCGACCATTGTCAATACGCGGGGTACGCATTTATCACTTTGACCAAATGAAAATTGCACAGCAACGCGAGATCATATACTGGAGCCCATGCATTTGCATATATTCATTTTATGTGCGTGTGATTGCATGCCTAGTTTACATATATCCCCCCCGAATCGCAACGTGTCATTTCCAGTTCTTCTGAACTAATAAAATAAAAGTGTATATCATACTACGATCAACAAGAAATTTACTGCGAATTTCAAATAGAAAATTAGCATTATGGACAGGTTGGATTTAGCATAATTGAAGTGGGTTTTTTTAATTGCGTGGAATTATAAAGGGGAGGGGACATCCACGAATGGCACACAAGGTGTAAAATTTCTACTAGTACCTGAACTCTCTTGACCCATTGATCGTGCGAATGATTTTTGAAGTATCCCCTGCACTCACGATTGAATGACACTGGTTGGGATCAGTATGATTATAAAACAATTAAAACTGAAATTTATGGTTTTCATATTAAGGAATATAATGTATTGTGACAGATTGATTTATGATATTGTAATAGAAATTCATCCTAGCATGCAAAACTCGAAATCATTGATCACCATCTTGGAGAGCGCATTGGACAGCCACGTGCCCAAATCATTGTTTTTTATGCCCAATCAAACTTCTTTCAACAAGTCTTCGCGCACTTGTTTATCTAAAGGGGAATCTAGCGGTAAAAAATGTGTAATCTGAGAATTAAAAAAGAGCAGCCCAAATTGCATTAGTCACGTGATAAAGACGTTTTCCTATGACAGAGAAATAAAACTAAATTTATTTCTTCCCGTTAAACATTGTCGAGCATAATTTTAAAAGTTTATTTATACCCAGGTGCATACAAATCAAGGATATCCGGGTTAAAATGTCACGGTTTCTCACGTAATATTTTGACGAATAAAATGCTTGATGTTAAGAAAAAGGAAATATTAAATGCGCCGAATCGGCATTCAAATTGTAGTATAACTTCTCTTAACGTCACATGAAAAAAAAAAAATAGATAAAGAGGAATTAAAATCGTTGGTGTAAGTAGTAGAATGGATTCAGATTGGCACATCTTGTAAATTATTTTAAAATTCGATCTCGATAGAAGTCGTTTCAGGAAGAAAACCATTATAAAGCTACATTTTTATTCTAAAACTCCATCCTGCTGTCCCTTTACAGCATTTTATGCAAATTCTGCGCAACCAATTTGTATTTATTAATTAGATTTGCATTGATGGAGGGTGAAAAATCGGCAATTCAATGAACAAGGCCTCGATTCATTTTGTATTCATTCGTTTTTCTCTTGACTAGTTATTGTGTTATTGCTTCCTATATTCTGAATGGGAAATTAACTTCGATCAAAATGGGATATACATGAAAAAAAAAAAAAAAAAAAAAAAAAAAAAAAGCTAGACTTGTTCGATATATTTGTAAGCTGAAGACAGTCGATCTCTGTCGTTTTGCGTTAGCGATTAAATCAGATTTTAGATTGAAAAATATCACTTATATTAAATTTGCTAGAAGCTTCTTTGATATTTTGTTGAGATTGGCAAAACAGTGGCCCGGGGGATAAATATACCTGAACGAGAGAGAGAGAGAGAGAGAGAGAGAGAGAGAGAATTGAAAATTTTTTTTTTACTGATTTATTATCGTGTTCAACTACAAATTGGAAATTTGTAAATTACACATGTTGTATAAGGTAGCGAGTTCATTAATGCATAATTTGCAGCACTTCTACCTCCTATGACGATGTACATTGGTTCGGATGTTGATAGTAGGCATTAGTGGTATACAGGGAATAATTAGAAAACGCAGTTCACTTAGCGCCACATTAGAAGCGCATTACGATGCTGAGTTTCACTCGTTTCTTTAATTAGCCATCGAGGGCGGGAAGGTTTTGTCCGTCACATTCATATATTCGTTCCTTTAAACATTTTGGAGACTGAGATAACGGGAAGAATTCGATTTAATTTAGGGATGATTCGAGTCGCGGAGACGTAGCGGTGGTTCATTATCCCCCTAAATGGATGATGAATTGTGGATCAGGGATTTTGATGAAGGGGTTTTATCGAGGCAGCAGCTGAGTTAATCTCATCTTTATCTACTACGACTTCAGGTTCTGACAAATTGTTTCCCGCCTTTTTGGAAAAAAAGGCTTCCTGAAAAATTCGTTGATCGATCGTCCATTTCGATATTTGGTGGATTTTTCGGACGTGCTCGTAATTAGGTTTTATCTTTTATAGCAAAAATCACTTTACGCCATTATGAGGCCATTACATCGGCCTGATTGGCTTTGTTTGAATTGGCGCTTTACGGGGTAATTGTATGATCCGATTTCATGCCATTTGGATTTTCTTTCCAGTCGCCATGATGAAAAGTGCCCGGATGCCAGTGCACGAGTTGAATCCGTATCTGACGTGTGTGCTGTGCGGGGGATATCTCATTGATGCCACCACAATCATTGAATGTCTTCACTCGTGTGAGTTCTCCAGAAATTGTGAATAATTAATTGATGGTATTTAATGAATGTAAGGACATGTGTACATGTAATTACAATTTTATTTAAAGTCATTTCATATGCATCAAATCTTAGCATTGATTAATTTATAGTTAACACGTTTTACTTAATAAATTCATGGAAATAAAAAGTCATATATAATTTGATAAATATTGTGATAGTCTTCCCTATTTTCAGTTTAGAAATTAGACATTCTCAGTGCAATAGGTGCTCCAGACATCGCGCTCTTCACGTGCCAGGGACATTATTGGATATCTATCATTTTTATTTATGTAGAATCATTTCAAGTACACTCTAACTGTAACAATACTATTTATTTTTGGTCAGTCTGTCGGACGTGCATCGTGCATTACCTCCATACCAGTAATTATTGCCCGGTATGTGAGTGCCTTGTGCACAAAAAGTACCCACATCAAAACCTGAGGTATGTCAATTCTAGTATTACAATCATAGTGACTAGCTAGGATGTGTGTTTTTTTTATCACTTATGTTGTAGAACACGAAATTCTTATTTTTTAATACACTGTCCAGCATATATTAAGGAGGTACTCTACATCGTCATAATGACTGACTTCCTTTTAAAACATGAATGAAAATATCAGCAATATTTGTCTATTCATTGAAAACATCAACGCCTAGCTGAGTAGCTCAGTAGGTTAGCACGTCGACTGCTGAACTTTAGATCACAGGTTCGAATCCAGCAGGGGTTTTAAAAATTTTCCATATTGCTTTCTACTAAAACTGCACTTCTTGACTAAATAAAGTAAATCTGAAAAATTTCAATTTCAAAATATTGTTGTACATATCATCCACTTTTCATCCATATCAAATTTCTTTGGTGTAGCATACCTCCTTAAGTTTACTCCAGCATGCTAGAAGTTCATGGTGATATATACTTTTGACTTGGCGCCGCTTCGAGGTTTATAAGGGACGTTAACCAAGACTCTTAACTTGCTGGAGTAATATTAAGTTCAGAAAAAAAATTATTTGTCAATGCAGGATGTATTCAATGTTTTTACCCCAAAAATGTACAAGTGAATGTATTCAATGTTTTCACGCAGAAAAATATTATCAGGAGGTTAAACCGGATGCTATGGGGAAAAGTTAGATTGCGCATGCGTGTACGTTTTCACCGGAGCCAACGGAACATCACTCGGCCCAATCGGAACCCCTCGCCCTTTGCTCCGTAAAAGGTTTAAATCAAATACAAAAATGACTTAATTCTGACGTTAAAGGTCAAAGCTACAATTAGGTCTACATATATCATTACGGCTTTAGCAATGTGGGGATCCGGGTTAGAATAGGTCCTCAGTACCCCTTTGCTTGTCGTAAAAGGCAATTAAATGAGGCGGTCCTTCGAATGAGACCGCAAAAACCCAGGTCCCGTGTCACAAAAGGTGTGGCACGTTAAAGATCCCTCCCTGCTCAAAGGCCGTAAGCGCCGAGCTTAGGCTTAAATATAACAGCCTTTCACCGGCAATGGTGACGTCTCCATATGAGTGAAAAATTCTCAAGCGGGACGTTAAACAATATAAAATCAAAAATATAATGAAATATTTGCATGTTTCAAGATTAAATTTGAAAAACCTGTTTTAAAGACATTTTCACCAACCTAGACTATAAATGCATGCCTACGGTCCACACATTGCAGTCCTTTTGTTTAAGGTCAACAACTTGGTATATGCATTTATTTACAGAATATGTTATATGTACAACACATGTCGCTATAATAGACTAATTTTTAACTTATCCATTGTATCATCAGTGGTTTGTCGGACCTTTTCATGGTCAAGCATAGTTTGAAAATTACAAAAGACAATTTTACAACACACCAGTTCGCAGATGTAGAAACTGGGGACAAAAAATGTAATTCCCCTGAGGGGCAAGACATGAAAAATTATCAAGTGAAATCAAACTTTATACAGTATAGAAACTAACAGGGAAGAATGTGTTGCTCAATGACAGAGGGTATATAAACAGCAATATAACAATAAAAGCTATGGGGCATGGTTATATATTATGATTTATGCTAGAATTTGCAAACTTTAAGTATCCGAAACAGATCTTTATTATTAGATAATTTTATTTTAAAAATTGTATTTTTATGACATTTGCTTCAATAACCCCATTGAGTCACTCGCATACTCAATATTTGCACGCATTGTTTAAATATTATTTTTTCATTTTGTTACTTTATTGACAAATTACATCATGTCAATGTTTATACAGTATAAATTCGTTCCTGAGAGAGATAAAAATACTGACATGTTTTAGGGTAGCAGCTCTTTAGCCTTCAGGTACCTTATGATCCAAATAAAATAAATATACAGTACATTAGATAAATAACTAAGATAAATATTTGTGAATATAAACTTTAGATAAATACTAAGATAAAATCTTTTTAAATACAACATATCAGGACAGTATTATTACTGTTTTCCGTTACTCCCTATTAAATGTGTTTGATGTTTGTCGCCATTCATTACTCTGATCATTGTTTTCGTCAGGATCTGGGTTAGAAAAGGTCCTCAGTACCCCTGCTTGTCGTAAGAGGCGATTAAATGGAACGATCTTTCGGATGAGACCGCAAAAAACCGAGGTCCCGTGTCACAGCAGGTGTGGCACGATAAAGATCCCTCCCTGCTCAAAGGCCTTCCGAGCATAGGCCTAAATTTTGCAGCTCTTCACCGGCAATGGTGACGTCAAAGATTCTCGAGAGGGCCCTGAAACAATTTACAATCAATCAACTTTGATCATTGAGTTAAACACTTCATGGTCTTTATCCAACAATCCCTAAATGATCGAAATAAAGACAGATTTCTTGTACCTTACATGTGATTGCGAAAATCTGTTCGGCTTTGTATTTCTATGAGCAAAATTTCCATTTATTCTTTCCAATGGTTTGTCATTAATAAATCAAATGTTTTAATTAATGTATTTTATTTCTCAATTAAAGCACCTAGACATAAAGTCTGTAGATTACAAATATGAATAAACAAGGAGTAATTGTCCACGTGGTCTGTATTATAAGGGTATACAAAGAAGGGAAGTAGTGGGGGTGATATTTACATTTGATACTCCGTGCATTTAATATTGTTTGTACATTCATATATATATATATAACAAACAACCATGTTATTTATATTCTGTATTTGTTCAAAAAGTAATTTCAAATTTAAGAATGAAAATGCGGACATAGGTTGAATACTTATTATCTACGGTAAATCATAAAGTATTTAGGTCATATATTTTGAAATACACACTTGTGAACAGTATCGATGTTTCTTAGCTATATGCCTTATATATATTGAAAATTGATGCCCAAACACAACCAAGTAAAGTCAACAGCGTCAATTATCACGCGCGGAGATACCAATTTTTATACACGTGAAGGAAAAAAAAAACCCAAACAGACAACACATTTCCCGAGGAGAAAATTGTCGGGAGGTGTTAAAACTATTTTGAATATCAAAAGTAATATTGTGGTACGAGTTGTTAAAGTAAAAAAATATCAGCTATGACTTTGACGGAGTAGACGGCTGGCGGAACTTGACAACCAATTTTTGTTGTAAATAGGTGTCTCACCAAATTAGCCTTCCGATAAGTAGTCTGTGATGTACTTGTTGAATGGGGGTGAGATTTTGGAGGACGTTTTTAGTAAACAGTGACAGTATAAACAAAGATATCAAAAAACGAAAACCTCGTTTTTTCTTCAATGTGACAAATACTTGCTTAAACATTAGAATATGGTATTATGACTTCCGCTAAATTTCATTGATGGGAATTAGGCATGTCAAAAATTATCAACGCAGGTATTTGCTTTGTGTGTTGTTTTTTATTTATTTTTTTTCGTTGTTTAGAGGGTATCTTCATATTTTGGCCTTAATGTCCTAATGTTAACAACAGTTTCCTCCTTCGAGAAGACACAGCCGTCTATTAATTTTGGAGAGAGAGAGAGAAAGAATTTGCTTTTATATCATGTTTGCGATTTTGGTAGACTAATCATAACTTTCGTTAGAAATTTATTGGCGCGCATTGAAAGTATATATTATAAAAATCAAAATCGATAAAGAATTAAGACGTGAACCGTTGGCGAACGATGCTGGTCGTATAATAAATAGTGTATTAATTGGATGTTTTTATCTGGGGTAGCGGGATCTGGCCGAAATCTTTATCTATAACGTGTCACAAGAGATACAACGCCCGCCAAGATCGCTGGTCGTAATGGCGGGCAATGGCCTCATTATGAACAAGGGGGAAATTTATTTGCACATTAAATGACGGATCTCTTTCAAGGATATTTTTGTTTGTAGCATTAGGGTAAAACACATTTGATGATACCCTAGCGAAGAATAAGTCTACATTTATGAATTATGTAATATACGATCTAAATTTTGAATTAATCATCTAAACAATAAATGAAAAACACTAACTAGACATATCATTTATCTTTGTTCATTTTCCGCGATTTTTTGTTGTTTGTTGATTGAAATAAAAAGTAGTATTTATACTCTCGGTTTTCAAATATCTCTTTCTCAGATGAACGTCTTGTGGCAATCATCTCTGCTTCTGCGATGAAAGCGATATATATATATATATATATATATATATATATATATATATATATATATATGAATGTCAGATATGTACAGAACATTCAAGAAATTCGATGCACGAGAGGATTTTTCTGTTGCGATATGTCTGCACTCGAGGTTCGAAAATGAATCCGTATATTTGACCTTAGTTTGTGATCACGTTTTATCTATAGCTATCCTGTTAAACTAAACGTACACTTATTATTTTTTGCCTTTTAAACACATACTTAGGAGATAGAATTGGTGAATAATGAACGGATTGCAGAAATCTTTACCGCATTATATACGTATTTATTGATGCAATAAATACGTATATAATTCATAGCCATGGAAGGAGGGAATGATATCCTCGTACAGTCAAGGAAGCAATACCCTCGCAGTGATTTTATCCCTTGAGTAAATAATTACCGATTCTGAAATTACTACGCCAAATGACACATTATTTTCTTTTTCTCCGTTACCTTTGCACATTAGATTTATCACAGTTCTAGTATTTGTATTTCGAATCACGATATCATACCTCTGCTTCACCTCTCTTTGGGGGGCCTGTGGTGAGGGGGAAAAGCGATATCATACCTCTGCTTCACCTCTCTTTGGGGGGCCTGTGGTGAGGGGGAAAAGCGATATTATGGCCATCATCCTAAGGTTTTGGCATATTATGATTAGTTTCACGAAGTCCAAGCTGTGACGAGAGCTGCAATTTGTCCTATAAAAGGAAAGGTTTCGTGTTGAATTTTCAACACGTGGTAATCTGTGCTAAAACAGTGTAAACATTTATAAAGTTTGTATGCGTCATGTTGTATTATTTGTATAAAACGTTTTTCATGTGTGTGTGTGTGTATGTTGTAGATCAGACAAGACGCTACAAGACGTTGTCTATAAACTGGTTCCTGACCTCTTCATGGGTGAGTGAAATTACATGAACCTACTGTCATTTTTTCATTAAAAAAATATACAACTACTTTGAAAACTTCTCTGGGATATACTTACATTCATTTGTTTTTCCCCTGATCAACTTTATTGTAGTGTTTTGCGTTCATATGGCAATTGTGCGTAAAGACGTTCACGATGCAAATCCATGGTCACGGCGGGTCACGTGTTGACTGCAGCAACTGTCATATTAATCTAAAACATTTGTCGTTTTAAACAAAGATTATAAACGAAACTAAAAGCGCCAAAAAAAAAAAAAAAAAAAAAAAAAAATGATTTTTCTGTAATATTTTCAGTGAATTATTGCACAAATTCTTAAGAAAGAAAAAACAAACTTGGGACTTTTACGCCAATCAAAAACTCATTGGATCACCTGTTTTAATGTGTTTTTACTTTACATAGGCCTGTAAACATTATAGTTGTAATATTGCAGACTTGATGATAGATCAAAAATCGCATCTCTTGATGTTGATATAAATGCATGGAATTGATTTGCTTTAGTTTTTAAAATTTCGTTAAATAGTGGGATATGTTGCACTTGTCCATATGCAAAAACACATAAGTAGATGCACACCTGTTTCATTTGTGTCGTGGTCACTTCAGTGTACTCAGATGACCTATAAATATAAAAAGTTTTTATTTTAATTGGATTACAGTATTCTCACATAGTACTATCCATTCTTATCTTTACTCGCATGCTGACTCATTAAAATTTCATGCGAGGTATATTCTATAACAACAATTTAGCTATCCTCATTTTGATTGGCTAATGCACTTCACGTTCGAGGTAATTAATCAAGTGTTGACAAGATGAAATAGCCTACATGTATAAAGAATAAAATGTGAGGTTTGAGCATTGCAGGGGGAAAAATAAACGTTTTACGCGCGTCATTTAATTTTTCTACAACGCTGACAACGGACATCTCCCCAATGTTAAGTGGGACAGTCACGGGATCAAATCCCGCGAAGCCCATTGGATTTCTAAGTGGATCACGTACCGCCGCGTTTCCTACATTGTATCCCAGTGAAGTTTTTGAAATTGTTATTGATTACTATAATATATTCTGTATGCATTTAAGACGGACAGGCTATTGTAGATTGTAGCTCTAACGAACCCACCCTACATCTTGACGATCAATGCGATGACCCAGAAACAAAAATAAGGTTCTCGACTATTCACCTTTGTGTGGTGTCATTAAATATGTAGTTGATTAACTACTTAGGGACTGAGAATTTCTGTCTTCAATCTAAGAGAATATGATTGTAGCTAGATGTGAATTTGAGATGATCGATTGGGACGAAGTTGAACAATTTGAGGAATATCGAGCGGGACATGAATTAGGTCCAGCTAATTGCGATATCGTACTGAGCTAGCCTTCCTTTTCCAGCAACAATGTACTCATCAGTCACGTGACGTCCTTGTCGTATGTGTTTTATAATGATCGATGCGCCTACTTAAAAATTAAATGATCAAAGAAGCAGGTGCTTTTAAAAGAAGTAAGGGCAAACGTTACCCGTCCACAAACTTACCCTTGTACGTTTACAGTTCAACCATAAATAAATCTATACGTTTTAATATGGCTATTTGCGTTTTATTTACAGAGGAAATGAGGAGACGGCGGAAGTATTACAACGTCAACACAGATGGTAAGTATCCTTAATTAATCCCCCCAACCCCCTCTTCCCACGCACCCCCACCCACCAGCAAGCTCGTGTTGTTTAGACGTGGAAGTAAGGGGTTGGACGTAAGCAGGAGGGTCAGCTATGACGCTCACTAGAAAGCGCACTGCATGTGGTAAATTCAGTTTGATTTATCAACTAACAGTGTCCTATAAATACGTGTATAGAAATGCTGTTCGCTGGGGTCCTATAAATACGTGTATAGAAATGCTGTTCGCTGGGGTCCTATAAATACGTGTATAGAAATGCTGTTCGCTGGGGTCCTATAAATACGTGTATAGAAATGCTGTTCGCTGGGGTCCTATAAATACGTGTATAGAAATGCTGTTCGCTGGGGGTGTTCAAACTGGTGCTTATTTTAGTTTCATTCAACACCTACTTTGGGGGATTGAAGTATTCTGACATCCTTATACAAATGAATTTGGGATCAAGCCGCATTATTAATTACCCGATTTCTGTAACGCATAACGTTAATCGGAGATAAGGCACGTGTTGAAGTATGCTAGAGAGTTTTAAATGTTCTCAATGTTTTGTTCCGCACAAATGCTAAAATACTTTTTCTGTATGTGTTTTCCCATGCTTAGATACTAAAATATTTTCTCCATTATAGGTATTTTATCATTCTTGTGCAAATGGGGACCTTTTTTTTTTTTTTTTTTTTATTTACATAACATAGTCACACTCTACAGTGCTTAATGTTACGTGAAGGAAGTCTAAGGGATCGTGGGAATTGTTCAGACCAAACATCATCATTCAGATTAATTATTGATCTGAAAATAATCTACAATCACCATGGGAATTAATTAGGATGGAAATATTTCTTCCTGTTTCGTGTTTATCTGCAGTTGAATAATATCTTGTAAATTTTAAAATGTATAAAATTCCCAGAAATGTGTTGTAAAATGACGGGCAGTAAAATGAACAGCTTGCTGCTGTTGATACAATGTGACGCCAAGATTTGATTAGACTTGATATAAAATTCTGTAATTTGAATAACAAATTCGAAATATGAAAAGATCATCTACACATGCACATATCGAGATGTTGGTATATGGTAGCAAAAATTACATACTAGGATGTTAATTTATTACATGTATTAGTGGTTTGTTTTGTTTTCCAAATTTTTTGGTATGTTTTTGTTTCGTTCTGTCTTTTTTATAAAAACCATTTTATGCGATAACGATTGTAACGATCGATCTCCATATGAAACAGATTTTCTCGAATCAGTATTAGATATCTGAATTCTACATTCAAAATATATGTAAGCAAATAGAATTTTCAGGGTTTATCTTGGACTATTTTTATCTATAAAATAATATCAAATATAATGAGAATTAGCCATTATAGAGTTTAAATTTGCTCCAGTAATCCCCTGCGTAGCGTTGATTTTGAGTAAATATTGTCGTAAAATCTGAACTTTCTTTTACACTTCCCGGTGCGTTTGAATCGTGTTGATTTCTGCAGCTTAAAGTAGATTATCATTAAGGTGGTAACCCCCGCCATTTATCATCATGATAGCTTCGTGGTGATCCCATTTTTCAAGTCAAACCTACCATGGCACCTTGTCAGTCACATTCTACGACTTTTCCTCCCCCATCTGTTTTTTTTTTTCTTGCTAGTATATACGATTTGGGGTTTATCTGTTTGATTAGACATTTGATGGAGAGCATTTATGTTTGAATTGTGGGCTTTGCTATATATGATATTTCATATACTACTCCTTTTCCCTAGAGAAAACATCTTAATGTCATAATTTGTAAATGTTAACGAAGACATTTAAGTGAAAATTGTTTGTTAAATATTTGAAAGAATATTTGATATTTATGCTTGTAAAAAATGTCATGATTTGAAAATGTTAACCTAGACTTTCACAGAGGATTTAGATCGCAAATAGCTTACATAATGTGCATCTTTACGTGGGTCGTCCGTCTAACAACGTTTTTTCTTGTTATTTCAGATTCACAGCGCCGACTGGGGCGTATTATTTTCTCCCCGGAGGAGAAGATCAGTTTATGCATGAGATTATGTACAAGGTCAGTGATACAATTACACAGTGTTAATGTGTGTTTAAATATTTCATTGTGGTAGTAACGACAGCCAGACAAACACCCCGATGTTTTTGTGAAGTGATGGAGACGACATGGAAGTCGTTGTCCTCTATACTGGTAATAGAAAGACTCATTATGCAATGATTAGTCTTACGTGTATGTAGAGATTTTTTCTTTCCGCAAATTAGTGATGGGGGAGATTATTTACGAGTTGCATTCGCCAGTAAACCCTACCTTTACACTTAAAATGTATTTAAATACTGACTGGTTCGCAGCAAAAAGTAATGCTCGCGAATCGGGCGAATATTTTTCAAACGTGAATAAAAGCTTGTTTTACAGCATCTATTACTAACATAGTTTGAAACTTGTTTGTTCATGTACAAAATGTAATTCTCCATTAGCAACTGAAAGTCAAATGAATATTACTATGATTTTATCAATATTCCTGGATAAAACATTTTGTGGATTAGTGAGAAAAACAATATACACAGTGCTGTTGAAATGAACGAACGATGTGCCACGTTGTCACTTGATGTCGTGGCATTGTGCGACCACGAAATATGTGAAAACTATGTTGAAGGAAAAGGAAAATTGATAAGCTACACACACACACACACACACACACATATATATATATATATATATATATATATATATAAAATCAGAATGACACATTCCATAAAAAACAATCATTTACTGCTAGCGCTTTCTCCATGTCTACCTGGTTCATCAGGCAGTTCAAAAAGCTTCTGAAGATTTGAAATGAAAGGCTAAAGGTTTACTAAACGTCTTCGTGTATCTTTTTTTTTTATTTTCTACCTATACTTTTACCGATCATTGCGAAAAGTAATTATTATCTAAAAAGACTATATATATATATATATATATATATATATATATATATATATATATATATTGTAAGGAGAAGTAGAATAACTATATTGAATGTTCTCTCATGTTGTAGGCGGGTCTGTGAAAGCAGTAATCAGGATTACGAGGTATGTGTTATTGTTACATGGTATGCATTAAGGGTTGGTTGTTTGTATATTGTTTAACGTCCCACTCAAAAAGTTTTCATTCACATGGCGAGAGACGTCACCACTGCCGGTGAAGGGCTGTAAAATTTAGGATTATGCTCTGCGCTTACAGCCTTTGAGCAAGGAGGGGTCTTTATCGTGCCACACCTGCTGTGACACGCAGTCTCAGTTTTAGCGGTCTCATCCGAAGCACCGCCCCATTTAGTCACGTCTTACAACAAGCAAGGGGTACTGAGGACCTATTCGAATTTGGATCCCCACCGGACTGTATTATGAGATTACGAGGTCTTTATGGGACTTAAGTCCCTAGAAAGTTGAAAAAATCTAAGAATAAAATTTGAAAATTCTTAAAAATAGATTTGATCATTAACATGTTAATTTTGAATATCCAAATCCATTGGTTTTGTTTTTGTTTATTTGTTCGGTGACCTTGTGACTTCCATATGGGAAATATTTTACTCAGAGACGCCTTGAGCTTTAGGGGAAGTGTCACAAATTTTCGATTTCTACATAGTGTTCAGGGTTGTAACAGCGAAGATTCTTTATCGTGTCAAGGCCTGCTATGACATATCGGGGTCTCTTAAGGTCTCGTTCGATGCACCCACAACTTCAATGACAGTATGAATCGTAAATCCTTACTGCATGAAGTCAGATAAACTGTTTTAATGAATACACAAAATGCGATACACACCCATTCACTTTGTAAGTTTATAACTATTAATTTGCTGCAACTTAAAACTCATGTGACATAATAGCACTAAGCTGTCGATTTTCCTTCAAAGAATAATCTATGATGTTACGTAATGTTTAAGATATTGGGAATGACAAAGGTGGTATTGTCAGAGAAACAAGGACAGGAAGAGATTTGACCTGTCAATTAGGAAACCTTATTTTAGATTAAAGAGAATCCAGCTCATTTTGAAATTGTCACAACTATTGCAAGCTAGCAAAGGTGACATATACCGTACGTGTAACCGCCAATGTTATGGCATACTTATATAGACTTAACAGATTTACCAATGACTAGGAAACGAGTAGTAACAAAGATGAATTTGTATATTATTTTTGCTTGCTTAACGTTATTGACCTTTGTCCTTTTGACCTCTAGTTTCAGGATAAACGGTACCTCCTGTGTCCTGCACAGATGAGTGTTTACCATCTAAAAAAGTTCCTGCGACTGAAATATTCCTTGTCAGACAGACTAGAGGTAAGGTTAATTCCAATAAAAAAAAACAGGGCATTTTGTTAAAGGGCGGTTGAATCACTTAATTCATGGAGATAACGAAAAATTGAGAAAATGAAAGCCCACTTAAACGCACTTCAAAGGATCTGGATCAATTCTTTAGTTTAGTGTCTAGGCTATTTTGTTCCATATGGATGTATGCATATCGATCGTTGGTAAATTTTGTTTGAAGAAATCAATATTTGTTATCTTTTATTTAATCAAATTAATCAACAGGAAGACACCAGTACAGTAGATTTCACGTGCTTATTGCATTTTTAAACACATATCACTATTTAGCATTTTTCCTCATACTTCAGTATCCCCATTAAACAGCTTAGGAATTCTTTTTTTTTTTAAATGCACGTGTTATATCGTTTCCGTTAAAGTTGTAAAATAGTTCCTTATGGGTCACATAGTTACCCGTTAACGTTGTAAAATAGTTCCTTATGGGTCACATAGTTACCCGTTAACGTTGTAAAATAGTTCCATATGGGTCACATAATTAGGCAATATTATCCATATTTTGTTGATATTGAGGTTTGTTTGCGTTGGTATTTGTTGATAAGGAACGATACAGGGCTCACACCGGATGTGAACTGTCAACAGGGGATGCTTACCTCTCCTAAGCACGTGATCCTGGTCCGTGTTTGCTCTACTCTCAATTTTGTATTCTTTATAAGATTTATGAGATTGATCACTGTTCGTTATCATTTTTTCATGAAATGGAAAGAATTAATAAGTGGGAATTTTATTTATTCAGAGTACCAACATTCTTCCGATACCTGGTATTTTAAAGATCACTATATACAGCAAATACATGGATTGATGATAATGTCATTTCGTTATCCAAAATACGTGATGTTATATAAAAAAAAAAGAAGAGAGAGCTGTTTGTGGTAGTGTCAGCATGCGATGATTGAAAGACATGGCGGAATTTTGTCAATTTTAATTTATTTTGATAAATTGTGCAAATGGCTTTTAGGTGGAGCTATTTCACGTGGACGAGGTGCTGAGAGATGAATACAGTTTGGTGGATGTTAGTTACATTACGGGATGGACAAGGGTGTGTATATGTACTGGTAGACATAGATAATGTATGTGACAAAACCCAGCTAATAATTGGATAGACGAGGTTAGGTCGTTTCAGACAGTAAGGATGGTGAATGAAATACTGGTATTTAGCTTATAAAGGCATCACCGTATAAATGACGGTATTATAAAAGATTATTAAGTATGGTCATTATGACATGTACTTTGTCACCGATAAGGTACATACGTTTTTTTGAAAGTTGATATGAAATTAATTAAAGAAAATATGTAAAGGAAATTGGGCTTTTTCTGCGAAATAAGAAAAATGGCATGTGCGTAATTTTTTTTTAAATTAGCAATAGAAGATCAGAAAAAAAGCTTTGGCCCCATTATGAAATATCATCGTAAATGCCAAATTTGATAAGGAACAATGCCCAGCACGGATGATACAGTTTTGAAATATCTTTGACATGGAATCTAGCTAACTTTATACTGACTTGAATAAAGAAGAACTCGCTAAGACTCTATTGTAATGGTATCACAAGAAAAATGTTAACACTGAGGTCATTCTGTTTCCATAATATAAAGAAACATTGCTTAGTTTGGGGGGAACAAAATGAAAGCAAAATAAGCATTATCAGAAGTACAGCGTTCATGGCAAATTGACAACAATGGCCAGATGTTTGATAAACTGATTAAGAGGATGTGTGACTGATATTATAGTGAAGACATTATATCATTATAGACTCCCGAATTTGACAGTATGTGATTGAGGTTATGTATATGTAATATCTAATCTTTGCTTCACACAGGAACATATGATGGTGCTGAATTATGCATTTTATGAAAACTCGAACAAGAAATTCAAAGGAAATTCATATAGTGGTGCTGTATCACCTGGCAACGAGGACTCTGGGATAGAGGACGAGAATTCAAATCAAGACGAAAATAACCCGGATAAGAACCACGTGACTTCTCAAAGCTCACAAGCATCGAAGGAAAACGACAATCAACAACCATCAGATGGTGACGGAAACGCGCCCGATTCACCACCAACAGATGAAACGGAAAAGTTGGAAGAAGACGCCGCTGGTGCAGTAGATACGACGGAGAAAGATGCAAGTGCTGATATAAAGCAAGATACAGTCAATCTCGAAGGAAAAGAAGAGGTACCTGAGCATGCTGAAAAACAAAATAGTGGTACAGACGCTGAGAAACACAAAGATGTTCGTGAAGAATCCGGAGGCAAAGAGGGGGAAATGGTATCGCTAAACTTGCCTAGTAAAACTTCTGACCCCCAAAGAAAAGTAGATGTGCTTGAAAAAGACAATCACGCAGTAGAAGAAAAAGAAGAACCAAATTTTATTCGGACAACCACGGGTCGTAAGAGCAATAGCGTAGCCATTGAAGATGATGAGGGAGCGCTACAGATTGTTATTGATGACTCAAAATCAGAGAAAAGCTCGGATGATTCTGGTATACAGGTGTCTGAGAATAGCCCTAATGAAAATGACAGTGTGTGTTCAAATGAAAGTCGGTCTCCATCGGTGCCAATCAAAATCCCTCATCCAGAAATGTTCAAACCACCCATCTCGTATCATAATGGCGAAGATCAATCGAAGTCCCCAAAAACATCCACACCATTCCATTCTTTGAATAGTCCCAGTAGTAAATACCCGAGGTTTACCGAGTCTTTAGTGTTTAACGATTCCGGCTTCTCATCTTACAGTTCTGTCAACGATTCCATTGCACAAACGTCGTCTTGTCCACAAACGGATTTTGACACGGATGAAATATGGACGGACGGTGTGATGGACCTGTCAAAACCAAAACCAAAAGGTACTGACTGCTACCAAGATGTGAGATCTTCTGTTGCTGAGGACGAGGATGAAGAAGAGGTAGAGAAATACACGTACGTAGTGGACGGTTTGGAAGAAGGCGATGGAGACATGGAGGTAGACTCAGGCTATGCAAATGAGGACAACACCCCAGAAAGATACTCTGTTTTGTCTCCAGATCAGAACGAGGTTACATCCACTCGAATGGAGCATATACCATACCAAATTCCAGCCATGGTGGGAAAACCTCAGTTTTATACTCCAAAGTTGTCAGATTCCTCAAATTTATTATGGAAAGGGGAGAAGATTGAGGATGCATCGAAGAAATCTTCCAGTGGAAAACACCATAAGAGGAGAAAGTCTTCCGAAAGTTCCAAACATAAAGTAGTTTTCTCAAACGGACATTCAAAATGTACCGACGTATGCAATGGACATTCAGTGGAGCCTCGCTCTGAAAGTTCCACGTATAAAAAGCACCAAAGCGAGAAATTTATTCTGAACCAGCCACGTTGTGAAAAACTGATCATCAGTCAGCCTCGGTGTGAAAAGGCGCCAAAAAATAAACCTCGTTGTGAAAAATTGGTTGTAAAGCTCAGTAAGGAAAGAAACTCAGAAAACTATACAGCAACAATGTCATAAATCAAGTGTGTTTCATCTGTGGTTAGGTGGCGCAGATTTCTTTGTTATATATGTATATTCCACTGCCATAAAACTTTGTTCCTAGATATACAATCATCATTAATTGTATAGTGCATGATTGTTGTGTTATCCAAGTGTTTATACTCACAAATTCACCCAAATATCAATACAGAAAGGAGGACGGTGAAATTCCTATACATGTATATAAAGGAGTGTATTTTGAAAGAAATCTATGGAAGACAGAAAGTGACATAACATCTGGATTATCTAAACAATGGCTAAACCACATGTTTTAGATAGAAAGATGCCTTTAGTTGTCAAAAGGTGAACTTCTTGGTCAGACTGGAAGAAAGTTGTTTTTACAAAACAAGAGGCATATGTCGACAACCTTCATATCGGTGCTGTGTGAACCATTGAGAATCATTTTCTAATTTTGCTCGCTTGTTTCGAGTAATGTTGTGTAAGTAATAAGTAATGCAGGGCAACAGGTCACTTATCACGCTACACTGTAATGTGTTCTAAAATCCATGAATCCATATTATCACATGTTGACTTGTATCGTGAAATATATTTTAAGGTTGTTGTCTTTTGATGTGCACCTTTTTTTATTATTCATTTACAGTCTTTGAAAATGGGTTGACATATTTGAAGAAATTACGCAGCAAGTACATATCATGCATATATCAATTCAGATTTTCGCTTTCTCTACCATTTCTATATGATATATGGTATGGAATTTTCAGATGTTTGTGCTGTGCATATGTGAAGTTTAAAAACAGTGTTATGGAATGGTATGGTAAAAGATGGGATTAGAGAAAATAAGCTTCCGTTTGAAAAGAGCCCGACTCGGTCCAGGTGTATATTGTGCATGTACTAGTGTACTCAAGTCAGCAATAATTAAGCAAACTATTGGAGTAATAATGTTTAAAAGAATATATGTCGAATTAGTTTGCATGTATTATATGGGGGTATACACACAGTGGGAATATAGGATAATTTGCATATATTTCCCAGAATAACAATAGACACTATTCTTTATAGAGTATAATTTAACTTTTATAAGTAAAGGTTTTTATATCGTGTTGGAAGGTCACTTGCGTGTTACATTGTTATAAAAAATTACAAACAATGAAAATAGGTAAATGCAAATATATGGAGATGAAAGAAATAAGGCATATAATTAACAAAAGGCTCGCAGTGTAGGGGGAAATGTTTGCATTCTCCACCTTTATATAAAGGAGTACGGTTTATGTGTTATTGAGGTTCCATGAAGGAGTCTGTTAGAGTTTTATGTCAATATGTTATGGTACATGCAATAACTTTTTATACACCATTGTAAAGGAATGCAGCATTAGTGCTATATATCTATCTTTCTCTCTTTCTCCAGAATTAATGTACATTTTTAGACGTTACGATGCTTGCAATATGAGGAGTTAGTAGACTGAAGGACCATGTGAGTTGTTAAGTGTGATTTTTTTTCTGTTGTTGGTGTTCATGATAAATGTTTATATCATAGGTTTTTTCTTAGATCACTTCGTTAAAATTACAGATTTTGAATAAACCCCATTCTGTTTACAGATTTGTTAATTGTTTTCTTTCATATAGTTATACTTGTATTCCAGTGAAGTATCTTAAGTCGTTCAACCTCTATTCTTTCCACCGTATATTTCACTGGAAACATTTTTTGCCTCCACCTTGAAATGACCTGGAACATATAGTGTCATTCATTTCCTTCTGTCATATTTAGTTTTCCTGTGATTGCAGAAAATGAGCTACGTTTTGGTATGTCTCTTTAGTTTGATGAAGTTGGGATAACGAATGGCGATCAATCTTATAATTCCTATAAAGAATACGAAATCAGGAGAAGGACGAACACGGATCCCTGGGGCATACCAAAAGTGGGATCAAGTACCTAGGAGGAGTAAACATCCCCTGTTGACTGGTTAAACCCTATACCTTGATCAAGTAAACGTAATAATCCGTACTCAAAGTCACTTTGTAAAGAAGGGCCTAGCAATTGGGATGAAGCGCGTTACACAGCATTCCGGCGTATGACAGGTTGTGTTTGTATATCATATCGTGATAACGGCCATAGAAAGTGAGAAATGCTGACTTTACATAAGACTGTTGACACCACTTTAACATCAACTTATGTGACAGTAGACTATTGTGATTTAAAAACTGATCATACGCAGAACATGATCGTGCTTATCAAATCAGTTGAAAGACAAACACTATATGCATGTGATAATGATATATTGTTACATAGATCTGGGAAGCTGACGATGGAAAAGCTGAAATCGTTCTATATTCAATAAAATATTCAGATTTGAAGTAGATGTGGAAGACTCTGTAGTGTCTTTTATTTTGAGTTCACTGGGATATTGTGGGTGGACATATAAGTGAAAATGAGCATTACTAATAGAAAAGTGAAGATAACGAACAGTGATCAATCTCATATACAAAATAGATAGTTTGGCAGATACGGACCCCTGTACATACCAGAGGTGGGATCAGATGCCTAGGAGGAGAAGGCATCCCCTGTAGACCGGTCACACCCGCTGTGACAATCGACCGTATTTTACAAAAGCGATGCCTTTGGACGTTGAAAATTTCAAATTATAAAGAGCTTCCCAGACTTTTGGCTGTGTTCATACATGTGGTATGTCTCATCATTGAACTCGTCCACATCTGTTTCATACTTAGATATTTTATTGAACATAGTTGCTTCGGCAAACTAACAATTCAAATTGAAGACACATGAAATGTGAAGATAACGAACAGTGATCAATATCTTAACTCCTATAAGCAATACAAATAGGGAGTTGGGCAAACATGGACCCCTGGACACATGAGATGATTTCAGCTACTCCACCGTCAGCTTCCCATATTTGTGTAGCAAATTTCCATTACCACCTGCATCTGGTGTTTTGTCTCTTCGATACGCAGTTTTCAAATCGAGAAATGTAAAGACGAATAAGTTGATGTCAACAGTCTCATTTAAAGACAACATGTGCACTTTCTAACATGGTCGTTATAATGATCTAATTCAAAAATACAACTTACGACGATCTAGTTTGCCAATACAACCTATCATTGGGTCAAATGCTGTCTGACGTGTTTCATACCGATTGTTAGGCCGTTCTTGGCACACTGATTTTGACTACGGATAACTCTGTTTACCTGATCAAGAAGATATAGGACTCACAACGGGTGTGACCGGTCGAAAGGGGATGCTTACTTTAGAAATTCATTTCAAAATTAAGGATTATCTCCCTCATGCATAGCTCTTATCCTTGGACGAATTTGGCTCCACTTTTTTGGCACGCTGTTTTTTTGGCTATATTTAGCTCTAAAACTTCATAGTTATTTCGGATTTCAAACATTTCGGTTGAGCATCACTGAAGAGACATTATTTGTCGAAATGCGCATCTGGTGCATCAAAATTGGTACCGTATAAGTTTTACATTATGACCCCTGGGTCGAGGCCTCTGCTGGTGGACTGTTAGTCCCCGAGGGTCTCTACAGCCCAGTAGCTAAGTACTTCGTTACTAGCTTGAAAATACGGATGTATATTTAATTGCTGTTATAAAATTTAGAAATTCATTTCAAAATTAAGGATTATCTCCCTCATGCATAACTCTTATCCTTGGACGAATTTGGCTCCACTTTTTTGGCACGCTGTTTTTGGCTATATTTAGCTCTAAAACTTCATAGTTATTTCGGATTTCAAACATTTCAGTTGAGCATCACTGAAGAGACATTATTTGTCGAAATGCGCATCTGGTGCATGAAAATTGGTACCGTATAAGTTTTACATTACTCCTCCTAGGCACCTAATCCCACCTCTGGTATATCCAAGGGTCCGTGTTGGCCCAACTCTCTATTTTGTATTGGTTATAGGAGTTATGAGATTGATCACTGTTCCTTATCGTCACCTTTCATAAGGTCGAATGCTGTCTGACGCCATACCAAATGTTAAGCCGTTCTTTACATACTTTTTTGACCAAGGATTTGCTCTGTTTGCCTGATGAAGAATTAGGTTTCACGGTGAATGTGACCAGTCAACAGGGGAATCTTACTCCTCCTAGGGGTTCGTGTTTGCCCTATTCCTGATTTTGTAAAGGAATAAGATCGATCACTGTCAGTTCACTTTTTCATATATTACTAAATGCATACCGTACATGTAATCATATCTTTGTGCTTTTCATACTGATTAATGACTTACAAATTGCGAGGTTACGTAGTCAACTTCGTTTAGTCAGTGTCCAATTCAAGATGGCTGTTTGCCGATGTACTACGATTTCCATTTTACTAATTTTTTCTAGAATATAACGAATCTTGCAATTCTTACTGAGATCTGATGTAAAAAAAAATTCAAAATGGGATAGAAAATTACCAATTTCTGATTTCTTTACTTTTATCTGTGAGGTTTAAAAATAGAGTTCATGGAGGGGGTAATGATTGTTTGATTTTATATTGTTTAACGTCCCTCTCTAGAATATTTCACTAATATGGAGACGTCACCACTGCTGGTGAAGGCTGCAAAATTTCGACCTATGTTCTGTGCTTATGGCCTTTGAGTAGGGAGGGATCTTTATCGTGCCACACCTGCTGTGACACGGGACCTCGATTTTTGCGGTCTCATCCGAAGGACCACCCCACTTAGTCGCCTTCTACGACAAGCAAGGGGTACTGAGGACTTATTCTAACCCGGATCCCCACGGGATTGGGATGATGTAACGTAATGTAACAATTGATTGATTGAATATTGTTTAACGTCCTCTCGAGAATATTTCACTCATAAGGAGACGTCACCACTGCTGGTGCAAGGCTGCAAAATATAGGCCTATGCTCGACGCTTTTTGTCTTTGAGCAGGGAGTGATTTTTATTGTGTCACACCTGCTGTAACACGGGGCCTCGGATTTTGCAGTCTAATCCTCATCCGACAAGCAAGGGGTACTGAAGACCTACTCTAACCCGGATCCCCACTGGACTGTAATGGATTCTTCTGAAAATATATGTTTTTAACTAAGATTGATTGTATATTGTTTGACATCCCTCTCGAGAATATTTCAGCCATATGGAATCGTCACCATTGCCAGTGAAGGCTTAACTAAGATAAAAACTTATTTTATCACCAATGTTTTATGAATTATTCTATACGAAAATGCAAATCAGTCATGTAGGCAATAACTATAGTAGCTATATGTACATATGTGTGTCGACAGGGGATGCTTACTCCTCATAGGCACCTGATCTCACCTCTAGTATATCCAGGGGTCCGTGTTTGCCCAACTCTCTAGTTTGTATTGCTTATAGGAGTTATAAGATTGATCACTGTTCGTTATCTTCACCTTTCATGTATTTGTTTTTGTTGATTTCGAAGAAACGTTGTTCCTGCGCTTCTGTCAGGTCTCTTCTACAGAAAATATAGTTCATTGGTATGAAGCATACCAAAACTTGCAAAATTCCGAAATTAAGCAGAGATAAGAATTTCGGTAGTTATATGTTTATGTGAGGATTCATGGAACGATATCTTTGCTGAAATACTTTGGATTATAGCAACTGTGTGATACATGTACATTGTTCTATTGTTCTATATTCCTGCACACCACGCTATATTGTTTATAATCATAGTCCACGCCAGAAATTGCTGATAGTTATACGTCATTTATCAAAGATATTTAACTTTCCTTTCAAGTATTCCATTAGTAAAACGAAACTACAGGATATCTATGAATACTATCATTTGAATGACCTGTAAAATGTGTTGACCAATTGGAAACAGGTTCAGTCCATATAGTTTAAATATCAATTGGTCTAACCTATTCCGTTGCACATAAACGTTCCTTATCTATTACAAACTGCATTAATTGTCCAGAGAGATAATCTACTCAGGTTGCTTTTAATCTAAAATTTGTAAGAACACTTATTTTAAAAAGGTTACTGTACTGAGAAAAAGATATTGGCCCCCTTCACTCTATTTGTTATTACGTTCCCATGCAAATAAAGGTTCTTGAAACTTAAAAAAAAAAAAAAAAAAAAAACTCCTATCTTTAAGTTTGTTGGGTTGTTTTACGTCACGTTGAGAATTTTTCATTCACATCGAGACGTCATCACCTGTAAGGTGAAGTACCACATATCTAAAACTATGCTTAGCACTCAGGGCTGTAGCAACGAGTGTTCTTTAACATGCCAACGCCTGCCACAACACGGGACCTCCCCTTCTAAGATCATATCTGGAAGACCGTTGATTGTCACTTCTAAATACCGAGCAATCACTACCTAAGTCTTGGGTTTGATGCAGTCATGGCACAAGCGGGGCTCGAACTCATGACTTCCAGTTATGAAGCAAATGTTCAACCACTGATATACCGCAAACCAGTCGTATGTTCAGAAATTTTATTATCTGTTTGTTTGACATTTGTATTGATTGCTAGGCCGTTCTTATCACACTGATTTTAACTATGGATAACTCCATTTACCTGACCGAGATATAGGGCTCAAAGCGGGTGTGACCGGTGGACAGGGGACACTTACTCCTCCTAGGCACTTGATCCCACCTCTGGTATGTTCAGGGGTCCGTGTTTGTCCAACTCTCTATTTCATATTCCTTATCGGAGTTGTGAGATTGATCACTGTTCATTATCTTCACCTTTCATTTGAACGTCCTGTGGTATTTACAGTTTATGTTATTGTGGTTAGGTAGGAGACCAAATATTGTAGAGCCGGCTTAAAAAGCATTGTTCAGTTTGTGCTGTGTATACTCTTATCTACTATGAAATGGTACACTGTATTAAGAAAAATGTTTCAACTGAAAGATTTATTGTTCAATATTGCATTTCATCATGAATGCACGCCCAGGATAAATCTGTACAAAATCAATATAGAGGTGCGTACAGGTAGTCATGAGAAGAAAAGTAAATTAGAAATCTGAGTGAATATAAGAGATTAAACCTCACATCATTTATAAGAGTTGAAAAATAAATTCGAAGGATTATATATTGATTAACATAGTTTGCAGGAGTTGATTAATTCAAGAAGTTTATGATTCACAAGAGATGAACAATTAATGCAAGAGTTGACACAATCTGTGATTTGCAGTTAAGAGATGAAAAATTCATGAAATGAATTATTTAGTTTGCAGGAGTGCACTAATTAAAGAGATGATACATTTAATTCTTCAAATACTTTGAGCAGTATTCTTTTTAAGAATATGTACTTAATTTCTTTTTTAATTGTCATGTGTGGAAAGATATCGCAGGAATTCAAAAAATCCCATTGAAGAGCAGTAATGAGAACAACCAAACTCGATAGCAAAAGCAACCTGATTTTAGAATATTTATTGGAAAATGAATATGGTAATACATGTAACCCCATACATAGTTTTTCGTTTTGCTATGACAGTTCAGGTGGTATTTGAAGGTTTATTTCATTAACGTAAGGTCCTCAGAACGATTGATTGATTGATGTTTTCCGCCACACTTAAAAAAATTTCAGTTATCTGGTGGCGCCCAGTTTTTATTGGTGGAAGACAGCACCCAGATACAATGTACCTGGGAAGAGACCACCGACCTTCCGAAAGTGAACTGGGAAACTTTCCCACTTACCGGCGCGAGTGGGATTCGAACCCGCGCCGACAGAGGTGAGAGGCCGTGTGATTTTGAGCGCAATGCTCTTATCACTCGGCCACGGAGGCCCCCCTCAAAACGAAGAATGAATGATGTGAAAAGAAAATTTGTCCGTTTTTAATCAGACCAAACAACAAAAGTCATAGAAGAGAATAGGAAAAATTGGATTTCTGTAGAGAAATTTGTAACTGTTAACATTCTCCAGGGACCCAATATTTGTTCTGATGAAAGCACAGGAAGCCAATATATTGCCAGTTCACTTGTTTTTATTGCTCATAAAGAGGTTAATGAAACATCACTAGGAGAGTGGACTCCAGAAGATACTTGTGTGCAGACATGCCAGAGTTTCATGTAGTCATTCAAATCTCCATTCACATGATATACTTTATCATTTCAACTTTCAAGATGAAGGAAGACGTGTATAAATATCCGTTTACTCGAGTGATGTGATTGATGGTTTTAAAAACAATGTCCCTTTACTTTCTCTTGCTTCTGCCTCGAATCTCTGTTTTGCAAATCAGTCAAGACGAATTGGTGCCATTTTTACATAAACACGGCAGTTCAGCTACTATATTTTCCGTGCATTTAAAAGTGTGTGTATTTGATTCTCCTGCACGTGACAGTGAAGTTACAGCTAATCCAAACTGTAACTCTGTGTCAACGACAGTATGTGGAGTTTCAAACTTGGTATTGTTTTTCCATTTTCATCTTCAAGACGCCAATTCCTCCGCGCGGGTTCGAATCCCGCTCGCGTCGGAAAGTGAGAAAGTTTCCCAGTTTACTTTCGGAAGGTCGGTGGTCTCTTTCCAGGTACCTTGTTTCTGGGTTCTCTCTTCCACCAATAAAAACTGGGCGCCACCAGATAACTGAAAAATTGTTGAGTGTGGCGGAAAACATCAATCAATCAACCAATCAACCTCCCCAACAGCCCGGGAATTAAACAGAATAGAAACACAATATATAGAATAAATATATGTAGCATTATTAGCTGTCTGACATTTTGTATCGTTCGTCTCCTCGTTTCAGCATACTTTGATTACAAAAGTTATTGCCCTTCGACTTCGAAAATTTCTAATTATTCACAATTTTCCAGACTTTTTGGGCTGTTTTTAGATAATGTGACATGTCTCTAAATATTGATGACTTTCAGACGAAACTATAAAGTTCAATGCTCATCCAACCATGCTATGTAAAGCTAATGCCTTTAGACTTTACAAACATTTCGGTTTTAATACCAAACCTTCTCTATTACCTGGTAAGTGAAATGAAACATCAAAGCAAGAGTTGAAAACTTCCGGGAGATTAAATATTAATTAATACAATGTAAGGAATGGCATAATACATTAAGGGGCGAGATCAAAAGTTCAATGTCTAACAAAAAAACTAAATTCACATAGTTTTCACTAAGATCCCCCACCCCCTTTAAAACTAACTATGATGAATGTTGAAGCTAATCGATTAACAAGTAAAAACAAACCATTATGAATAACACTATGTAGGCCTACACCTTCTCTACTGTCTATTCACAAATGAAAGTCACCTAAAACTATTAAATGCTCATTAAAATGTAATATTATTATGTAGTTTTTAACAGCCGCTTGTCGTTTTTTTCTTTTTCCACTAAAGTGTAATCGATGTCGGATGACAGAAACGTACAGGATATTCCATCCCCCCCCCCCTCCTCCCCCTAACTATTTGAATTTAGATTTTATCCGACATCGATCTTTTGATCTCGCCCCTAGATAACACGATTTGCAGGTGTTGAATAATTCAAGAGTTGACATGTTTATGATTTGCAATGGATGAACAATTAATGCAAGAGTTTACACAATATGCGATATGCACTTAAGAGATAAACCATTCAAGAGATGTGAATTCTTTGGTTTGACTTTAAAGAGATGATACATTTAATTCTTGAAATATTTTTGAGCAGCAAATGTTATATATATTTTATTTTAATTATCATACGTGGAAACAAATCACTGTCAATTTAAAAACCCAACCAAAGAGCCCTAATGAGTACAGTTAAATTCAACAACAAATGCAACCTAATTTTACAATATATATTAATACATGTATTCGAAATGAATACGGCGATTACTCGAGTAATACTTTTCCTTTGGTTGTGACAGTTCAGGTGCTATTTAAGGTTTTAAAACAATGCCTACAGAACGAAGAATGAATGGTGCGTGGAGGAGGGGAATAGATTATACTAAAGATAATCCGACAAAAAGGACAACAAACATCCAAGAAGAAAAAAAAATTCTATAAAGAAATGTGAAACTGTTAACATTCACCAGGAATCCAATATTGTTTTGTAAAGGAAGAAGAGGTTTATAGACAGTACGAAGCCAATTTACTTGTTTGTATTGATCATAAAGGGGTTAACGAAAAATCACAAAGTGTGTGGACTCCAGGAGATACTCGTGTTTTGCTCCGAGAAGGTGACTAAGTGTACAGACAAGTTAAATGAAATCATTCATATCTTCATCCACATGATTTGCCTAATCATTTCTACCTTCACAATCCATTAACACAACTATCAATACGATGTTTACTCGGGTGAACAGATTGATGGTTTTGTGACAAAAGAGGATTTGAAATTCTATGTATCTAATCCTCGGGAACGTGATGTAAAGCTATATGCTAGTCCAGTCTCTTATGTTGTTTTATTGACAATATGTAGATTTTCAAACTTTTATTTTTCTTATTTCACCTTTAAGGCACCAACTGTTCCCTAGCAGCACAAGAATTAAACACAATAACAGAATATACACTAGCATTATTATCTATGCAACATTTTGTATAGTTCGTTACCTGTTTAAGTATTGTCAGTACTTTGATTTTTATAGAGGACAACGTGCGATATAATTTCATATCTTTATACATACGTATACAATAGTACAATATATATATATTTTTTTTTTCATTTTATAACTGTCTGAAGAGGCATTAAAGCCGAAAGCGCTAACAGTGAAATGTTATTCGAGTTTTGTGTTTCTTGACTTTTATTATTGGATATATATATATATATATATATATATATATATATATATATATATAATGACATGTGTATATTAACATACATTATGTTAACAGGCAGCTTAGAAATAAATCAAACACCCGGCCCATCGGGCCTATATGCCACTTTAAACACAAAGCGTAAATGCAGTACATAACGAAAAAAGGGAGCACAGCGTTAAGAAATAAAGAAAAAATACATGAAAATATACACATTAGAAATGCATACATGTTGTAAGTAAATACCTGCAGTACCAAGTGCACCAGTGTCTCTTATAAGATATAGGGGGAAAGTATATAACCATAGGCATGTAGACATAAATACATACACACACAATTTACATTCTTAATTTTTTTAAAATAACTGACTGTCTTAACGCAGAATACAAATACTTTCCAACCTGGCGAGGATATTTTGAAATTAGCATGCACAATACATCATATCTGACTTTACTAACATTTGGTTAAATCCAGTGTTTTCAAAAAGTTTTGATCGATATTCGGAATACAAAGGACAGTCAATAAAAATGAATTTCGTCATCTACACGATTTTCGGAACAAGAGTACAAATTCGTTCTTCAACAGGTTCTCCATGTCTACCAGTCTTAAAATTCCACATCTAAATTGCGCAGAAACTGAAAGTAAATATTTACGCATATCCAGTACTACGTAATTTTCCCTACCAAAGTCGTTTTAAAAGATACATAAGTACGCAATGTGGAAATATTGCAAATTTTATTGCCCCAAAGGTTTGAATAATAACTGTATTTTGATTGAACCATATTTATATCTACCATTAGTTTTGACTCAAAATAACAATCTAATTCTAAATTGAGAAATATTTCTTTCAAATCACTCCACCAATTGTTTCTACATCTATTGTAATCAAATTCAAATATATTTCTTGTAATCCGCTCATTGTCAAAGGACGAAACTCTATCCCAATATCGGATAACATTTATCCTACGTCTATATTGACTGGATATACATCCAGTGTCTCCGTAAACAGCCAATGTAGGTGCAAAACGATGTACTCCGATAAAATACCGAATAGCTCCGTTTTGAATATTATCTATTGATTGAAATTTTTTGAAACCCCAGACACGAGATGCATAGTACAAGACAGGTATTACACAGGAGTAAGATAGCTTCTCATAAGCCCTAAAACTAAACTCTATGAATTGTGAACATAATTTTTCCAAGAGCACGCTCCCCTGCTTTAGCAAGATTCTCTTCATTTCTTCATGAAACCGTATAATTGATATTTTATACATATTGTGTATAATTTATATTTTTGGGGTTAAAAGCTGTATTTGCATTCAAATTCTATAAAAACAAAAGAACATTCAAATAAGAAAGTTAATCATAAAAATTACAAACGTAACAAATTTTCTTGTTCTGTTCTTCCAAAAATGAACTTTGTTGAAAAAATGCTTTGCGAAAGTATAACTTCTTCACTATATACCGGTATTGCGTACCAGAGGGCATCTGTGTGAACTGGAAATTATCATTCTTTCAGAAAAATAAAAATCAATACCGGAAGAGAACAATACATCAGATTTACTTTCCAGAATGATTTAGCCATGAAAAATTTGAAATGTGCTGTGGTTCGTTTGATTAATCACGTTGGAGAGAGCAGCCATGGTTATCCCATGGTCGTTTCAACTCTATGATTGATGAACACTCACAGGTTGTTTTTTTTTTTAAATGGATTGATGCAATGACACTTGCATAAAATCAAATCTAATAAAAGTATCAAGAGAAGTGTTATAGAGGTTCGCACCGAGTTTGAGTTTTGTAGTATTGTAAATCTTTAAGTATATATATATATATATATATATATATATATATATATATATATATGCGCATATCGGTACATCAGATATAAATTAATATTATATCCAGGAAAAAAGAGGGGGGAAATTGAAGAAAGAAAAACTCTCTCTCTCAAACTCTCTCTCTCTCTCTCTCTCTCTCTCTCTCTTGTTCCGGCGATTTGAGAGAATGGTTTAGAAGTATGACCAAGAGTGCACACAAAACAATTTTCTACTGTACATGTTGATGTTTTTATTATAGAACAGTAAACCACGGCAAAAAAAAAAAAAAAAAAAAAAAAAGGTTGGGGGTTATAGTGCTTGTTATTGAGCTATAGTGCGTTAGACCTGACCTTTTTGCATAAACTGAATTTGTCTGTTGGTGTCAACACAACATAAGCAGCACAAATCAATCATTACATCAAATAGATACATAATTATACCTCAAACAATAAGGCTATCAAAAAGTTTAATGCTAGCAGATTGGAAATAAATAAGGATTTTTTGTACTTAGTATACGAGAAAAAAGTTAGAACAAATTAGGAGTATAGTTAGGTTGGGTTTTTGTTTTTTAATTTGCATCTACGTTACAAAATCTTTCCTTAAAATTCAAAAAGGAATTTTAAAAAGTGGGAGTCATAAATTACATGTTTTGAATTATTAGCCAAAATCTAAATTTCTAGTAAACGATTAATATAGTGGTATTTGAGAATCTGTGTTTTGTTTGGAAAATGAAATGTGAAGATAACGAACAGTGATCAATCTCATAACTCCTATAAGCAATACAAAATAGATAGTTGGGCAAATACGGACCCCTGGATATACTAGAGGTGAGATCAGGTGCCTAGTAGTAGTAAGCATCCCCTGTCGACCGGTCACACCCGCCGTGAGCCCTGTAATATATCAACCAAATTATCGTCATTATTATTATAAAGTTCAGTCTCCACTAACTGTATCATAAATTACAAAGTGGAAATACATATCTAGGAATATCAATAACTGTACATAAAATCATGCAGATTTAGAAATTTTTCATGAAACATAATTAACTGACAAGCTAACAAAATTATCTGACAAGTCGACATAATTATCTGAGAAGTAAAAGCAGAAATATGCCACCTTAATATACACTATAGCTGGGCTAAAACATGAAAAGTTAAAGGTTAATCTCCTAACTCCTATAAAGAATACAAAATTAATAGTGGGACAAACACGGACCCCTGACCATACCAGAGGTGGGATCAGGTGCCTAGGAGGAGTAAGCATCCCTTATCGACCGGTCACACCCGCCGTAAACCCTACATCTCAATCGGATAAACAGAATAATCCGTAGTCAAAATCAGTGTGTAAAGAACGGCCTAACAATCGGTATTACAAATTCCAGACAGCATTTGACTCAGTGACAGGTTGTATTGGTAAATTAATATCGTTATAACGACCATAAAATATGCGTAAACCCAGCTGGAGCTTTCAGGTTTTTCGTCTTGCGCTCGCTGGACATCAAACACTGTCTAATTTTCCTAATAGGATTGCCCATTTCGTAGTTCCTGCAGATGACAATGCCGTCATAACAATGGTCAGCTGCAGGGATTAATTGCTGAAAGTTTGTTTACGAAAGACTCGCTTGGCAGTCTATGGTCCCTTCTATGTAATGATATTTTCATGGGGTTGTAAAGTTGTAAATGGCAAGTCGAAATTTATCTTCTTTTTTTTTATCGCACATACTGACAACAGTTTCGAGTCGTGTTCGAATTGTATGCTACGTGTCTCAATACTTTAGTCAAAATGATAACTTTAATAAAATAAATACTTTACTGAAATACGAGTTTTCATATACGTTTAGATTTCTAAATTAATAACCCTTTCGAAAGTTTCATAATTTTTAAAAATTTCTCGAGTTCAGTCTTAACGCTCGTTCAAAACAGACTTTTATTGCCCTATATTACACTCGATAATTCTTCTTTTTTGTGTTTAGTTTTAGTGTTTGCTTGTATTTCTGTTTTATTTATGTACTTTTCATTTCTGTGTAAATATTCTGTCGTCTTGAGGAAGGAACGGGTCGTCCCAAAAAATTTGACAATTTCAAAAGTTACCTCTAAGATCTTATAGCCCTGTGAAATGGATCGTAAGTTCACTGAGTTTAAGTAAACCTTAAAATATGTACCCAATAAAAATATGATAAAAATATTGTACGTAAATCATAATAATTGAATATCTGTATTTGGTATTCATTTGTAAAATTAAAAACAAAAAACAGCTTCAAGATGGTCATGAAAACCGTGCCACTCCGTTACTTTGTGACAGTCGCTAAAAAAAACCCAGAGCAAATTGATATTCTCCGTTTGGAATTCGACCGTATGGTAGGTCACAGCTTTTTTTTTTCTTCTTGCATTTGTAACCATTATTTGTATAAAAAGATTTATCTCGCACGGAACAAACGATAACCAAGGTTTATCTAGATCGGTAGTTTGCCTGGATTGACCGTCTAGTGTGTTTAAACACTTCAGCTCTATTTGCAGAATAGAAAATGCTCGCTATGTCGGTGGCAAAAACATCGTGTTGTAAAATAATTACGCAACCAAACATTGTGTCGTAGAATAATTACGCAACCAAACATTGTGTTGTAGAATAATTACGCAACCAAACATTGTGTTGTAGAATAATTACGCACCAAACATTGTGTTGTAGAATAATTACGTAACCAAAAACATTGTGTTGTAGAATAATTACGCAACCAAACATTGTGTTGTAGAATAATTACGCAACCAAACATTGTGTTGTAGAATAATTACGCAACGACACTTGATAGTAGGTAATCACACCATGTTACTTTTCGCTGTTCGTCAGTGTTTAACATTTAGGATTTGGAAAATCCTCGATTAAGGAATGCTTGTGATCGATTTCGGTTGACATTGCAAACGTAACGGAGGGGGGGGGTGTCAATGTTCTGTAAAGATTCAAGTAGAGAAAGTCGCTAACTACTCCTGGCTATTAATGATAAACTGATGTGTATCAATGACTACAATTATACCTGTATATTTGATATCTAAATACGCTTGAAATAACATATTCTAAGTGATTTTTGGATAAGGTTTTCCATTTTGTTTATTTGTTAGTCCGTTCTTGGCACACACTGATTTTGACTACGGATGGCTTCTTTTGCCTGATCAGGATGTGGGGCTCATGCCGGGAGTGACCGGTCAACAGGGGATGCTTACTCCTCCCAGGCACTTAATCCCACCTCTGGTATATCCAGGGGTCCGTATTTGCCCAACTATCTATTTTGCATTGCTTATAGGAGTTACATGACATTGATCACTGTTCGTTATCTTCACCTTTCATGGAAGAGCAAGTAATCACTAGCGAGTTAGTTGAACAGCCACAAAACACATTCAGGTATAAGGCACAACCGGAGATGGGCAATGCATTTCATTGACAGCTACTGCATCGCCAACTGATGTTGGAATTCCGTCAGACAAGATCTCAACTTTTCTTAAGCTCTTATCCGGCGAAACTTCCATAAGAGTTGATTTATGATTACCTGATAGGAATTGTGCGGGCTTTCAGGATTTTTAGGTGTTAAAAGATACAAGGATGTGTAGGGGGAATCAGCTAAATGAGAAGCCTATTTCCTCTGGATCTTGTATAAGCTATTTCGTAAGTCGATGGAGATACAGTATTTGGGGGTTGTTTTGTTTTGGGGGTTTTTGGCCATGTTTAAAAACTAAGTAAAAGGTCTTTTAAAAATTGCGAAAGAAACTGATGGTTTCTATACAAAATAGGTTGTCATTTAATAACACTTTTGAGGAAATCCATCATTTACATTATTTTGTGACTCCCCTTATCCAAATCTTTACCGGAAATCGACCCCCTGCATGTTACTTTTGTAATGCTAACAGGAATCGACTACGTGCATTCCTTAAAGACTGTCAAGTTTTGCAGGGTAATTATTCTTTTATGCAATGTTATCATCATCGACACAGCGGAAAAATTTCTATTCTGTAAACAGAGCTGAAGTGTTTGAACACACTAGAAGGTCAATCCAGGCAAACTACCGACGTGGATGAACCTTAGTTATCTTTTGTTCCGTGCGAGATAAATCTTTTTACACAAATAATGGTTACAAATGCAAGAAAAAGCCATGACCTTACACACGGTCGAAATTAGTCTAGGTCACCTACACGTTTGTCAATGCAGTGTTCTACGAGACAAACGAGTGGGAAGTCAAACGGCTTGCGTGATCTAGGCTAGGTCGAAATCCAAACGGAGAATATCAATTTGCTCTGTTCTTTTTAGCGACTACCACAAAGTGACGGTTGTGCAGGGTGATGGAGTGCGACGCTGATATTCAAAACAGGGACATCGATCAGAAAGCAGACCAAACGACCAAGATGTACCAAAAAAACCAATCAGTAGGTTAGAGAGGAATATTTGTGCATTTTTGTTTTAACTGTTCCATGACAACACGATTAGCTAGGCTTCGTTGTGAAACACGGGTCTGTATACTATTCGAATTTACTCAACGTTCAAACCTTCATATTGCGTTCCCTTTTACTTTGTCGTCACCGACCATTTCAAATGTACGAAATCCTATTAGTATCATATAGAAATATAAATTCACCTGCCACTAATTACGAGATAATATTTAAAGAATTTGTCACATGATATCTTTGTTTATATAAGGTATCCGCTCCTCTTTCCGTCATTGTAGTTTTTAATGCTGTTTTAAAATATGCCAAGTAGACCATTAGAATAGTTAGAAAGTTAACTTACTGAGTGAACGTATATTCATGCATTCAAAATACAAAGGAAAAAACGACGATTTATAATTGTAAACTAATCTACTGTGCATTGAATAATTACCTTTCACAAGTTTCACGATGACGTAAGCTAATAATAAAGTTAGCTTAGTGTAACTGTGTATGAAAGTTCAAGACTCCAGTAATGCCGGTGTTGAGTGCACACTGTGATGGCACATACTGTCGTTTGGCACATGTCGTCCTCGGCGATGATATGCACGTACCCTTACGCTACGGTACATGTTGTCGCCGACAATAATATGTACGGGCTGACACGAGGCATATTTTTGCATCACAGTAAATATCTGCATCACAGTAAATATCTGTATCACAGTAAATATCTGTATCACAGTAAATATCTGCATCACAGTAAAATCACAGTAAATATCTGTATCACAGTTACTGTAAATATCTGTATCATAGTAAATATCTGTATCACAGTAAATATCTGCATCACAGTAAATATCTGTATCATAGTAAATACCTGTATCACAGTAAATATCTGTATCACAGTAAATATCTGTATCACAGTAAATATCTGCATCACAGTAAATATCTGTATCATAGTAAATATCTGTATCACAGTAAATATCTGCATCACAGTAAATATCTGTATCATAGTAAATATCTGTATCTGTATCACAGTAAATATTTGCATCACAGTAAATATATGTATCACAGTAAATATCTGTATATAGTGTTGTCGGAGGCAATGGTCCATTGGAATATATTATCGCCGGCCGCGATAGATGGGAAGGAGGGGAAGGGGGGGGGGGGTAAGATAACGATAGGTACGTGCAAATTTGTAGAGAATATTTAGCTGTGGTAATATTGATTGGAATTCTTGTTCGATACTAATACCATTTTCATTCAATGATTTCATGTTTGACTTGTTTCATTTTGTATATTGATAAATTTCAATTTAACATATGTTTAATATGAAACAATCATTGTGTTAACAGATCGCTATCTAGTGTCCGATAGATGCATCTTTTGTGTTTAATTTCTTATCATGCATGAATAAAACTCTCTCACGCGCACATTTTTCTGTTTACCAATGAAACATTTTCAAGACTATTCATAAGTTTTGAAATTCTGCTTTATATACGTAAATTTTCTTCTACGGTAATTACGATATCTTTTCTCGTAATTTCCAGATAATTATCTCGTAATTACGATATCTTTTCTCGTAATTTCCAGATAATTATCTCGTAATTACGAGATCTTTCTCGTAATTTCGAGATAATCATCTCGTAATAACGAAATCTGTTCTCGTAATTTCCAGATAATTATCTCATAATTACGAGAAAATATCTCGTTATTACGAGATAATCATCTCGTAATTACGAGAAAATATATCGTAATTACGAGATAGTGGAATGCGATTTTTTTTTATTTTTTTTTTTTTATACATGATACTACCGTAATAGGCTTTCGAACATTTTTAGATACAAGCACACTTTTCAGGACAATAATGGAAAAAATCTTTCTTTTGAAGACAGTTTAAACTACATAGCAATTTTAGGCTGAATTTGGAAAAAATAAACTGTTTCCCAACCTCCCGAGACATCGTGTCGGGTGTGTACGGGGGTTGTTAATGCAGAAACGTATGTAATTTATATATGTCTCTGGTTAAAATGTATACACACATGTAAATAGATATTTATTTTCTGATGGCTCATTACGTCAAACTTCTATTTAATGGCTCGTTAAAACCTCTCATATGAAGTCCGATTTCACCATCGATCGAGAGAGTGATGCACGCTCTGAATTATCTATATGAACTCTTTGTGATTTTTTTCCAGAATAATAAGAGGGGCTGGAACATGTAATATACTATTTATTTTATATGTTAAAAACCTTTTTGTTACACTAAAGCCACTATCGAGAGGGACGAGGGGTGCGTTTTACAAAAGAACGTACGACTTACGGCCAACTTTACATGCTAAAATTTTCTCGTTTATTGTAAGACCAGTCACTCCAATGTAAAATAATGAAAAAAATAAAGCTGAAAATTAAGTCTCAGAAACGTTTTAATTCATTCATACATACTAACTGTGTGAAGATGTTTTACGTCTTGCGACTTTGTCGTAAGCTGTTTTGTAAAATGGGCCCCTAGCCTGTATTTCTCGAAAAGAAATTAAGTCGAAACTTAAACTTAAGTCTGAAATTTTACTCAAATTTTGACTGCTCAAAATAGAAGAAAACTCAAACTTAAAGTTTGAGATTTTTTCGAGAAATCCAAGCCAGTCAAATATGAACTTTTGTTATGCGATGTGGACTCGCTATATATTATAACAGGGCGGCATAGGTAGATATATATTTCACTAAAAGCATTGCGTCCAATTACTATAATATTATTCAACGTATACCTTTTATATATCTGTATCAATATATATGCTTCCTGCGTGATGCAATAGGCAAGTATTGTTGTATTAGATGGAGCTTAGTCGGGGCCCCATCCTCGAAATAACTGTAGCTGCAATTTTTTCCTTTAGTTTAGAAATTGAATTATTTGCTATAGATTAGGTCCGGGAAATAAAAGTGTTTTAATTAAAATTGTTTAAAAATAAGAGATAGAGTCCAAATTTCTCTGTGAATTGATGTATGGCTGATTAGCTAATAAAACATGTTTTAAAGACTCAGACGTTTTAGGTTTTTAAATACAAAAATTATTTTATGAAAATTGAAAACGTTATTTGCTAATATTTTTTTTAAATCTACGGCTAATACCACCCCCCCCCCCCCTAATGTCTGTTAGGAAAAAGATATATAGTACAAATGTATTTCAAAAAGAAATTTAAATGAAATGCAAGGCCGAATTTCAGAAATATTGCAATTTTTCTTATTCTAATCAAGCCCGTTCAGAATTATAAAAAAGTAGTTATGGAAAAACATTGTAATCAGAAACCTACTTACCTGCATGGTTTACAAATTAAATGAATTTATAAAGGAAACTAATTTCTTGAATTAAAAAAGGCGTAAATTTAGCAACAATATGAATATTTTCGAAATTTTATCAATTGTGATCAGGATCGGTGCTTTTTCCCTGGTTTGGTTCAAAACTAAAAAAAAAGGGGGGGGGGAGAGAGAGAAATAGCGATATTTCTGAAATGTTATCATTTCACTTGAAACTCTGTTTAATATACATTTGTCTAATATACCTTTTTTTCCGACTGACATGCTTCTTGAATAATTTAACTTAAATGTAGCTTTAAATTTAAAAATAAAATATCAACACGTAAAAGACGTTGCAATTTTTATAGATATTTTAAAATTTAAAATATGATAGCATTTACACGAGTCTTCTTTGCTGTTTTTTCCCCTAAAACGTTTGCTAGACTATGACGTGGGGCGCTGCGTAATGTCCCAAGGGGTTCTCGTGACCGGGACAGATATCAATGAAGTTTAATTCAATTTTACAGATATATTTCTTAAGTATACATGCATAGGTTAAAAATGATGGCACTTGACCTAAAGTTAGCAAAGTCTCTACACGAGTGAAAAAGTGTCAAATAAGACGTTATATAGAACGAGCAAATAAACCTGCTACACTGCTACATATACCTACTACACGTGTGTCAGGTGTGAGCTGTTACGTCAGATCTATATATGAATCTGTACCTACTACACGTGTGTCAGGTGTATGTGAGCTGTTACGTCAGATCTATATATAAATATGTATATATATGTACCTACTACACGTGTGTCAGGTGTATGTGAGCTGTTACATCAAATCTATATATATAAATCGGTATACATGTATATTTACCTACTACATGTGTCAGGTGTATGTGAGCTGTTACGTCAGATCTATATATAAATCTGTATACATGTACCTACTACACGTGTGTCAGGTGTATGTGAGCTGTTACTTCAGATATATATATAAATCTGTACATACTACACGTGTGTCAGGTGTATGTGAGCTGTTACGTCATATCTATATATAAATCTGTATACATATACCTACTACACGTGTGTCAGGTCTGTTGTATGTGAGCTGTTACGTCAGATCTATTTATAAATCTGCTACACCTCCTGCTATATCTGTTACACCTGCACCTGATTCTATTGCACTTCCTGCCATATCTGTTACACCTGCACCTGATTCTATTACACTTCCTGCTATATCCGTTACACCTGCACCTGATACACCTGTATATACCTGTTTCTGAGCCGTTTCGAACCCGTAAGTAAGTTAGTGCCAAAGTATGAACTACAGAGAACAATCCCTCAAAAATGATAGAGCAATATTGATTGTCTTTTAAGATATTACAATCAATCGCAGACGACAAATAACTGGTGATTGGCGATTCATGACGTCTCTCTATACAAGTATGCAAAAAATGATATCGCGTTTTCTGGCGTGTTTTTTCCATTATGACGTTTCAAAATATTGTTGGAATTTTGCTAGGAATTTATTCTATTACACTTGTACCAGCTTGATCTTTAAATTGCTTATAGCCATTTTCTTTTTCATATATCAGACTTATGTCCCTTTTTATGTTTCCTTTCTTTAATGAAAATAACAAGCAAGTTTGTGTAAAAACATCAGTAACAAAGACAGATCTATTTACGCCGGCTAACAATCACCTGTTGTGTAAATACATCAGCGATTAACTCTCCCTGGTGTACATATTTCAGTCCGTGAACTCATATCCGGGAAAATGACTTCCGTTCAGCATCGATTGCTCCTTTCCTACTTTCTTTGTAGTAGTATCCTTGAGCTTTTTTAAGGTCTTCTTGGTCATGTCTAATGGGGAATCGGCGCATATATCGGCTTGGAGAGCTGCCTTCCGCTTGTAGAAATTGGATGAAAAGAATTTACCCCCTTGTTCATGCAGAGATTTCGGCGTAGATTTCTTTCCCGACATTATATTTTTGACACTGTCTTTTTCAGTTAGTTTTGGCTTGTTCACGGACGGTTTATAATTTTTGCTGCTTGAAAATTTTTGTTCCTCGTTGTCATTGTCGTCAGCATTGTTCTTGTTTCTTTCCTCTGCACTTTCATCGCTCTCCATCTTGGGTTCCTTCGTATGGTATTCGTTTTCATCCGGAGAAGAATTTTCGTCATATTGATCCGTCTCTGAAGACGAACTGTCACAGTTTTCGGTAGGTTTGTTTTCTTTCGGATTCTCTTGATCTTTATCCCCAAGTCTTGGTTGTTTATGAATTTGATTCGTGACTTCTTCATTTGTGTTTTTCCGTTTCTTCGTGACTTGTTCGAACACTGTGTAGAGAAGCCGTAATGGAGCTGTCTGCAAAATGATTAATTTGTAATGCATCATATACCTAAACCAGCACGTCCGTAAACAATAACCGACATATTTCATTAACACATACCCTTCTCCATGTGTAAATGTAAGCAATGTCCATCAAGGTGAAAAAATCCTTGAGAGGTTCATCGGAGTGGTAAATGTCGATCTGCAAGGAGGTATACAAGTTAACAACACGTTTCTCTAGAATTATCTTATTATTAGCTCACCTGAAATAAAAGCTCAAGTGAGTGTACACGTTTGAAATTTTCATCTTCTCCAGAACAACTGGACCAATTTCTATCAAACTTGGCACAAATCAACCTTCAAAGAAGGAGATTCAAGTTTGTTTAAATGTCCCCATCAAAGGGGAGATTATCAAGAAAAGACAAAAACAGGAAGTTATTTAAAACTCTTTTCATGAACCACTGGGTCAGAAAAAACTGAACTTTCTGACACAGTGTAGGTTCACTTTTGTTCAAATTGTGGCCCACTGAAGTAGGTTGGGACCACAACAGGGGATCAAAATTTTACATGGGAATTCATAGAGAAATATCTTGAACAAGAGGCCCATGGGCCACATCGCTCACCTTTGTTACCTTGGCCCAAACTTCAAGATTTTCCCTATCTATTCGCATGTAAAACTTTGATCCTTGCTGTGGCCTCAAATTACCCCCGGAGACCATGCTTTTTACAAACTTGAATCTGCACTATGTCAGGAAGCTTTCATGTAAATGTAAACTTTTCAGACTCAGTGGTTCTTGAGAAGAAGATTTTTAAAAATTTCTCTATTTATTTGTATGTAAAACTTTGATCCCCTATCGTGGCCGCATTCTACCCCCGGGGCCATGATTTTAACAAACTTGAATCTGCACTATGTCAGGACCTTTTCATGTAAATCTCAGCTCTTCTGGCCCAGTGGTTCTTGAGAAAAAGATTGTTAAATTACCCCCAGCCTATTAATGCATTTTTGTGCTTATCTCTCCTTTGAAGGGGGCATGACTCTTCATTCGAACAAAATTGAAAGCCCCGTACCCAAGAATGATTTTTGCTAAGTTTAGTTGAAATTGGTCCAGTGGTTCTGGAGAAGTCGCAAATGTGAAATGTTTACAGACGGACGATGACGGACAATAGGCGATGAGAAATGCCCACTCGAGTTTTCAGCTCAGGTAAGCTAAACAACAAAATTAATATCCTTGATTAATCATAGTGATATCAAAAAATCGTCAGGCAGTTCAAATTAAAGTTCGTTCAATTCAGTAGTCCATGGGGCAAGGTAGGGCCACAATAGGAGATCAAAAGTTTATATGGAAATATACAGGAAATTAATTCAAACAAATTATCTTCAAAAGTAGCAGGGCAATACTAAATCATTTACAAATACAAATATTTCCAAGCTTTGTATACCCCCGCGACTGTACATGTAGCTATAACGTTTGGATGGTGAGTGATAGGACGCTCATATTTCAAATGCACATTCCTTGTGACAAGACCTTAAGCTTTTTGACTTCTTGACCTTGGTGTTTGACCTACTTTAAAGAAAATTTAACCTTTCCAATCTCTCCTGAACAATTTAAGGTAGGGCTTTCATATTTTATATATATATTTCTTATTGCAAGACCTTTTATTTCATAACATGATCATCCCGTGGGGATCCAGGTTAGAATAGATCCTCAGTAACCTTTGCTTGTCGTTCGAGGCGACTAAATGTGGCGGTCCTTCGGATGAGGTCGCACAAATCAGGTCCCGTATCACAGTTGGTGTGGCACGATAAAGATCCCTCCCTGCTCAAAGCCCGTAAGTGCCGAGCATAAGCCTAAATTTTGTAGCCCTTTACCGGCAATGGTGACGTCTCAATACGAGTGAAATATTCTCGAGAGGGACGTTAAACAATATACAACCAATCAATCATACAATGATCTTTGACCTTCATCTTCTCCAGAACAGCAAGGTCATGTTGGTCATATTGGTGTGGAGGCATCCCCATGTTGTGTGAATTCAAGTTCAAATAAGTCGTGATTTTTTAGGTCTAGGTGGGGACCAGAATATAGAGTCAAATTATTTCATGGGAATAAAGATTGAAAAAGAATCATTTAAAAACCACAACTGCTGAACAATGGCAGGGACTAGGTGACTCAGGTGAGTAATGTGACCCATGGGTCTCTTCTTCAAATTAATATTGTTATTGTAAAGACGGCGTAACAGTAAATGCATCACACACGATTCCTCTCTAACAGAACACCTCTTTCTCTAACAGACAATATATCTAATGTCACGAACCGTGTATTTTGGCGGCAAGTCAAATTTAAGGCGAATGAATTTCTTCAGATGTGCAACGGACACCGCCGCCGGGCATTGTAGGTAACGAATGTCTCTCTGCTGTAAAATACAAAATACGATAAACATGAATTTTCTATTAAAAGAGAACTTCCCTTCAATACATTTCTCGCAGGGTTTTTTTTTTTCGATGTTAAAATATACATGTAGTAAATATTCATTACAGTTGGTGTTTTCTTACCTGCAGTTTATCGGAATTATTCGGTGCTCTTTTAATGGGCTCTGGGACACTGAAAATAAAGCGTAGAGTTCGTGTGCACTTCAACATATGCATTGCCTCAGTAATACTTCATGTAGAAATAATTTGAAAGAAAAGCATAAATCGTAAATATCCCATTGATTCTAGGACATTTTGTCGACAGAAATTATCATAATTACTACATTATATAACCGTGTTTCGTGTTGCATCTAAATCGGGTGGGCTTTTTTTCTTTCTTTTTTCTTAATCCTTAGGACAAGCATTATTTGCAGAGATTCGCTTCAAAGTAAAAAAAAAAAACCAAAAAACAAACAAACAAAAAACCACTGTCGCCAAACTTCGGATATCTTACTCTGCGAAAAGTTCCAATGCAAGGCTGATTTTCTCATCTTCTGTGTAGATCAGTCGATCCTTATCCTCGTACCCGCGAGCTTCCGTGGGCCGCGGGGGGTTAGAAGTGTCTGCTAAAAAATAAATCAATACTGAATACTATAAACATCACCGCGACAAGTATTGCGCGCTAGCAAATAATCACCGTTGGGTGGCCATCTTTTATTAAAATGTTTAGAATGAACTGATCCATTAAAATGATTACAATGAATAAAACAGAATCAGAATGACCTAGATCTATATTAATATCTATCCAACAGGAAAATCGGAGGAAGAAGAGTTCCGGGATTTTATTGCAAACAGGGTATGATAAGACAATGAAAAGTGTCGGCAACATATGAACAATATCAAATACCCCCTGACCCTCATCAGATTTAATAAATCAATAGTTCAATTACTCTGCTGAATTAAACAATCCAAAGTGACCAGGCACACCCGGACTTCACCGTCCTAATCTGATTGATTTATTGATTGATTGCACGCGGGTCGACTTCCCCGCCGAAATGTAGTTTATTCACACCAATACGACACAGTATATTCGACATTCACCAGATCCCGTGGTATTGACCATTCACTCTCCAGGAAGCAAGTGCTCTATCGATTAAGTTATTTTTTTGTTATGTGGGTAGGGGTGAGGGGGAGAAAATCTTGAAAATATTTCATAACCTGCTACTGCTACAATACCAAATAATTGTCCATAGAAAATACGTGAATCAAAGAAAAATAAATTACACACAGGGATTTATTTTATTGTGGGAAGCGATATTTCCAGTATCTTTATATATATATTCAATAAAAAAGCAGGAAAATATACAGTCCCAAAATATATTTTAAATATTTTGGAACTGTATATTTTCCTGCTTCTTTTTTTTTTTTTTTAAATTGAATTATTTTGACTGTGTGATATCAACTCTTTCTATTTGGATTTATATACACTGTATATATATATATATATATATATATATATATATATATATATATATACAGTTGTATATATATATAATATATATATATATACAGTTGTATCTACCTTTTAATTTATATATATTATAAGGGCGATTTATTTGGGTTTCCCCCTATATCTATAAATACATTTTTCTCTTACAACAATAATGCAAATTCTCCAACATTAATAAATCATTTTTAACGAATTAATAACATGATTCGTCCATGCGGTATAATTGCGTGTCATTTAAAGAGGAAGACCAACTAAAACCATTAAAATTCTAGTAATTTGGAGTTGATATATTGTATGCATTGCCCCTGCAAGACACAGTTGCCGGTCCGACAAAAACACATATGGCACTGACCCCAGTCAATACGGGTGTGTAAAGTGTCTGGATAGCATTTCTCACCGCTGAGACCCATGTTCACGGTGATCAACAGTGGTTATATCCGAAAAGGCATGGTGCTCATTCATTTGGACAAATGGACCACGGTGAATCTATACCGGGTATTCTTATTTCCTCCCAGACCGAAGCACCCCTCTCCCTAGTTGTTACCATCCGAGACGACAAATAAGCCCAATAACCAGTGCCAGTTAGTAACTAATTTTCAACACACTATCCCAGTGTCTCATGAATATTTATGAAATTAAGGAGCGAGAATTTGAGTAAAAACCGACTATTAACGAGAACATGTTACAAACCTCTTTCTCTCACTATACACTTGCAAGTTATTTTGTGTTTGTCTTTTCGTCTTTCTTTCAGCAGGTGTCAATTCATTTACATGCGCTCTGAGTGTTCTGTCGAAGTGACTTAAACAAGACAAAAACTTCAAAGATCGAAAAAAAATCAAAAACAACCGATCAGACTCATACCGTTAGTGATACCACAAAAAGAACTGCGCGCCATAAAAAGAACTGCGCACCACAAAAAGAACTGCGCGCCATAAAAAGAACTGCGCACCACAAAAAGAACTGCGCGCCACAAAAACAACTGCACAACACAAAAACAACTGCACAACACAAAAATAACTGCGCATCACAAAAAGAAAACTGCGCGCCACAAAAACAACTGCGCCGGAGTGATGGAACTAAACTGATGATGGGACAAGATCCATTAATTTGAGTTGTAGCACACGTTTCCTTCGTTGTAAAAATTCATTAAATGTGCGAACTTAATCAGTAGAGGGTTTAGGGTGGGAAGTTGCAACCCTACCCCCCTCTTTTAGCTGAATATACAAACAAAAATGGATTTTTTTTAGCCAAATTGGCTCTTTAGTCACCCTTTCTAGGCAGTAAAGGTACAAACATGGGTCGAATTACCCCACCCCCATCTTGGAAATTTCTGGATCCGCCCCCCGTTAATGAACTTACCTTCCGGATGCGCTGCATAAAATTCCCTTCGCCTATTCATTTCATCTGGAAAAAACAGAATCCATATTAACTGGTAACGCTCAGAGAACTTCATAAGAATATCTCACCGCATATATGTCAGGCTAAATCGATAACACTCCCATACCTTTATATAGCCCAGGGACGAGCTTGTAGACAAGGTCCTGAAGATTCTTGTCAGATCTGTAAATCAAAATATGGCATCATGAATATAGAAAAATCAGCATTGGCGTGATATCTCTTTCTAAAGACTTCCATTTCATAAACTATATTTAAGAGGGCAGCACTTGTTGTGTTGCAGAGTAGAGAGAAAAACTGGGGATTTCAATGTTTCCACATCTGCGTACTCTATTATTTCATTACGACATGTTTTTCAGATTTTGAAAGTGTATTTAAGAAAATACATGAGGGAATCAACTGCGTTGTTTCACTCCGGTATACTTCATGAAGGCGCAAGAAAAATAGGCCGGTGTGAAGCGTAGCTGCTCATACCCTCATGGATTTTCAAAAATAAAATTTATATTTTGTATTCTACTTTCATTTCTGTCAGAAAGTCTTTAAAGTAGACGTGTATTATATTGATCAATATTCATACGCGCGTTGTGTTCACAACCTGCGACACATTCACGAGGAAATGGCTATCTTTTCAATTTGTAAAGATACATCGATGGCAATAACACCTCGAGACGCATTGAATGGGGCGTGTAACTAGTACTCTTTGAGAAAAATACGCTGGTATGACGATACTCTGGAATATCATCTCATTTACTGTACTTTTAAAACATGACAGGCATTTCCTAAATATTTATTTGCATTTTAATCCTTTTTATTGCATTTTAATGATAAACTCATGATGTACTAGATTAGTATCCATACGCAGTGATTAGCGTATTTCAAACGTGCCATTCTTCTTGTTATGGGCATCCCGTGGGGACCCGGGTTAGAATAGGTCCTCAGTACCCCTTGCTTGTCGTTATAGCGAATAAATGGGGCGGTCCTTCGGATGAGACCGCAAAAACCGAGGCCCCGTGTCACAGTAGGTATGGCACGATAAATATCCCTTCCTGCTCAAAGGGCGTAAGCACCGAGCATAGGCCTAAATTTTGCAGCCCTTCACCGATGGTGACATCTTCATACGAGTGAAAAAAATTCAAGAGGGACGTTAAACAATATACAAGCAGTAGTAGATTTGCTTTCTATAAATGTGAAACTGATTAATATAACAGTATTAATATTCCACTACACACTAAAATGTTCCCATAAATCTTAGACATCCATATCTGTCGCAGTTATCACGAAAACTTTAATTCATACATGTATTTTCACCCACCCTTAAGATGCTTAAGCACATTTCCCTTTACGTATTAGTATACTAATCCTAAATTCATAATTAAACAACTCTCTGCTGATATCTTACAACACAATATATTTTGGACTGTTTGATTTTCAGATACGGTTTGAACAGAATGTGCCTATTCGGAAATCCTCGGGCCGGGGCGCTATATAACCACTTACTTGACAAACTGGAGCGGTTTCGTTTTATGTACCATGACGTCACAGATTGGACAGTACTTGGTGGTCTCCAAATATTTCGATATGCATGTTCTACAGACTGAAAAAGACAAAGAAAGTTAACATCAACCGACAGAAAAGTCCCTTGGACAACATAGCTAACCCGAGCTATAAAAATCATATTGCATCGTCCTGGCCCATGTGATTGATAATTTTATCTATATGGTGCCAGAAAACGATTTAAAAGATTTTATAAGTATCATATTACTACATGTTATTATACTACATCGTCATAATGGCTGACTACCTTTGAAACATGAAGGAAAATATAAATATCAGCAATATTTGCACATTCCTTTTTTATTTAATTGCCTGACTGAGTGGCTCAGCAGGATAACGTATCGACTGTTGATCTGTAAATTGAGGGTTTGAGTTTAGCAGGGGTTTTAATTCTTTTTTATTTTCATTTTACTTACCACTAAAACTGCATTTTTTTTTTTTACTAAAGAAAATTTATGATAGTTTCCAATTTCAAAATATTGTTGCACATATCCTCCACTTTTCATCCATATCATATTTCATGTACGAATATAAAAGTACAGAGAACTTCTGAAGACAACACCCATATCATTTCTTACTGTGCACTGCGGTATTCTTTGACTCCATTGATGACTCTAAACATATCTAACTAAATAGATATATTCAAACACCAGGTCCTAATTCCCAAGATAATAAATAATAATACCATATTTATATAGCACCCTTTTCATACACTATGTACGCTCAAAGGTGCTTTACAATACGTATATACCTTATAACAGAATGTTATACACATAATACATAGAAAATAAATAAAGCATTAAAAGCTGTACCTATCCTGATTGTACATATAAAACATGAAAACACAAGATACTATAAATATGCTAGATAAGAATAAACATCAGTTTCAGGGCGTATTAAAATAATAATTATAATGAAATACACACCCACACACACAGCATATAATGTCTCAGGTAGAATATATTAAAACATAGAATTCTTTTTTTTTTCTTTCAATTTTCAATTTGTTTCACTTCTAGAACAAGAAATGCTTCTTCACGGCATAATTGCATGCATTTTGAAAATTTCATTTCTCGAAACCAACAGGTGTAACATGTTATTGTACAATATTTACGTTCACTGAATTTTTTCTCTTATATTTATTTTGATTGATTGTATCTTGCTTAACATGTCTCTCGAGAATTATTCACTCATATCCAGACGTCACCAAGACCTGTGAAGGGCTTCAAATTTAGGACTATGCTTGGCGCTTACGGCCATTGAGCAGTGAGGGTTCTTTAGCGTGTCACACCTACTGTGACATCCGTTTTTAAGGTCATCTCCGAGGACCCGTGACATTCACACCTGATGCCGAGCGTTTGGCGATGGAACTTTCACTACCTGTTTTAACGACTAAGGTCTGTCGCAGCCGAGATTCGAACCCCGGCCTTCCGCATGCGGGGAGAACGCTCTAACCTCTAGGCCACCACGGCGGTCTTTTGAAATATGACATTGCTTTCATCAAGCTATAAATGCATGTTTCTTGTAAACAAGTTCGATCCGGTTTTCTAGTACCACCTGTCTGCAAACTCATTACCAAATATGGAGTGTCATCAAGGTCAAAGGGTGCATTGGCTGTTCCATTTAACTTAACAAATGAGTCAACCATATGATACAATAAATCGTAATTCTAGTTTATATCTTTTAATAATGCATAAAAATAAAGGTATAAACAATAAAATGTCTTTCTTTGTTGTTTCATCGGATGATGAAGGTAGCAATCGTTGCAGAAAAAAAATGAATAACCCGCTTACGTTATGCATTTTCCTGCAATGCTAGCTACCTTCATCACCCGGTGAAATAACAAATACAGCATTTTACTGTTTAAATATCCTAAGCCGAGGTCTGCCAGCTGACGAGCGTTATCAGGCCATAGCCGGCTCTCAGGAGGTTGCCTTTTGAATGGACATTGGTATGGTGTCCGGATAGGGACATTTGCAACACGCCGTCATGCCAACAAGCAACGCACCTTCGCGCTCTCACGCCAACAAGCAACGCGCCTTCGCGTCGTCACGCCAACAAGCTTCGCGCCGACACGCTAACAAAACTCGCCTTCGCGCAGACAAGCGCGAGATGTGTAAAGTTGTGTTAGCGTGACTGCTTGTTGGCGCGAAGGCGAGTTGTGTGAAGTTGTGTTAGCGCGAAAGCGCGTTGCTTGTTGTCGTGACGGCGCGAAAGCGCGTTGCTTGTTGTCGTGAGAGCGCCAAGGCGCGTTGCTTGTTGTCGCGAAAGCGCGTTGCTTGTTGGCGTGAGAGCGCGAAGGCGCGTTGCTTGTTGTCGCGAAAGCGCGTTGCTTGTTGGCGTGAGAGCGCGAAGGCGCGTTGCTTGTTGTCGCGAAAGCGCGTTGCTTGTTGGCGTGAGAGCGCGAAGGTGCGTTGCTTGTTGGCGTGTTGTGACTTACGCGCAGTCACGCTTTTGCAAATGGCCCTATTCGAACACCATAATTCTTAGATCTATGAATAGTGTGAATAATAATTTCTACACGATGTAAGCCAACCACCAATACACGAAATATAGCAATTTGATGATATTCTGTCTGTAGGACAAATTTTGGGAGATTTCCTTTTTCAATGTCATTGGATTGAATTTTAATTCACAAACTATTGATCAGAATGCTATGATTAGCAAGGTTACCAAGGGGAAATTTACCACGCACTTCAGTAATGATAAAGACTGCAGAAACTATTTCATAAAAGGGATTAAATATATTGTACATACTTAATTTACTCATTTTGCTTTCGTTAGAGGGGTAAGTCGATTCTCTCTCTCTCTCTCTCTCTCTCTCTCTCTCTGAAAATAGTCCAGCAAACTTCCACCAACACCTTTAAAAATTGCAAAACCAAATATCGTCCCCACTTAAAACTTAGCTTCTTCCGTATGTTTTGTTTTTAACTTTATTGACAGTTAACAGTTAACTTGTCATTATCTCTTACATTTATATAGTGAAAACTAAACGTTAACTGTCAGTTAAACTTAACTAACTAACTTTTGTGCAACTGGGTCCTAAGAATCAAAAGTTTACAAACACCCCTCCATAAAGAAAAACATATTTGTCATGAAAAGAAATCATTCACGAAGTAAAGTTACACACATGCACTGAAAATTATTACATAAACGTATCTGAATGTACAAAATTTATCTATGAATTTGTGTACAGCAGCAAAAATGTGATGAATCAGCTCTAAAGACAAATTTTCATTTTCCCAAATTAAAACGTGTGTATCTAAAACGTTTAAATAAAATCTAAATGTATGATTGGAAATAATGATTTGAGCGTTAGAGTATCTTTTACATAAAATAAGGTCATGACAAGCATGCTTCTTTTTTTCCACAAAAATAGAATGCATTATCAATATTACTTCGTCTAAATCAACCATTCTATTATTCTGGTTATTGCTTGAGACATACGTCTTATCACAACAGTTTAATATGTATGCATAGATACATAAAAATGACATTGAATTAAACGCACGCAGTTATGCCTTAATTTAATGTGAATAAATAGGGTTTGCCAAATGCAGAATAAGACAATTTTGAATGAATGGAGTCTCGTGTTTCTATATGAATTTAATTTCATTTTCTTACAGCGTCGGGTACGAATGAACTATTGAATATTTCTAATCTACTTTTTAGTATATTATTCTTTGTTATGAGTATAACACTTCGAATGCTTTCTAGTTAATTTTTTCGCGTACATACCTCATTTGTTGAAATGTTTGAAGTATCCTAGTAATTCTTTTTGTGAAATTTGTAAAGGTCCCCATCTTATATAAGAAGAAAGCGATTCCTCAAATCTTTCAGCATATTTATAGTAACCCCCCCCCCCTTCCCCCAAAGAAAACACACTTTAACATAATATAAAGAGAGCAACTATCCCAAACTGAAGCATATTCGAGCACAGGCCCGAAAGATATTGTATACTACAATTAATTTGAATATTTTCCCTACCCACTTAAAAAACATTTTCCCTGTATATAGTGCACGTACCTACAATACTGTTGATAAATTCAGTCCAACTAAGGTTTTGTGAAAATAACAGATCTAAAGGAGATAAATGGATACACAATTTAGGCTATCACCTTGAAATAATAATTTTAGAAGATCAGAATTGTTTTTCGTTGAAATAATATGATTTGATTTGAACATATTTTTTTTTTTGGGGGGGGGACATATTTTATTGCATAAGTGCATACACAAACGGTTTGAAAAAAATATAAAGCCTTTGAATTGGATGGATTGGACTTAAGAAGCCATTTGTTATATCATTTTTCTAGAACATTTAATTCATGGTTTAATTAGCCTTGTATATATCTATATACATATAACTTACTTTTAACTATAATAAACACACTCCCACCCCCACCATCCCCAAAACGGCCGCCGGTTTTCATTGATCTCTTATCGTAACCTACACGATTACATGTACTAATGACATTGGGCCTACTCATATAAATTCCTCCTAAACCAACTACCACCACCCCCCCCCCCCCCAAACAAAAAAAACCCCCACCAAATACACTGAATCAGCCGTCGTTTTACATTTGACCTCTGACCTGTACCTACACAATTACTTAATGAGATACTCACATGAATGCAGACATTCCCGGATAGTTGCTGCGTCAATATAGTACCCACCACACAACACACAAATCAAATGCGGGTTCAGCTCTGTGATCTTAATACGGACTGTACCAGACATCTGTATAAAATACAAAAGTAAATAATCAGAGAGAGAGAGAGAGAGAGAGAGAGAGAGAGAGAGAGAATGAAAAGCGGTACCAGACATCTGTATAAAATACAAAAGTAAATCATCAGAGAGAGAGAGAGAGAGAGAGAGAGAGAGAGAGAGAATGAAAAGCGGTACCAGACATCTGTATAAAATACAAAAGTAAAGTATCAGAGAGACAGAGAGAGAGAACAAGACATCTGTATAAAGCACAAAGTAAATCAAAGAGAGAGAGAATACCAGACATCTGTATAAAGAGAGAGAGAGAGAATATTTGAACGCCTATTGATTTTTTTCTCCGACAAGAAATTGGCAATTATACAGAAGCGGGATTTATTCCCAATTGAAGCGAAAATACAACTATTTTTCTGGTTCCGCGGGCGTATAACATTAAAAAGCATTAATTTCGCAACTTTATACGATACGATTATCTCAATGTGCAGAAAATCAGACCAAACGCAAAGAATACGGTAGATTCCTTCCGCAGAAACACGTGGAACGCTAAATGACCTGCGCCGCTTGACTGTGCTTAGTGATCCCGTCTTCAACAATGGTGGTCTTGAGCTTGTTTTTCACAAGGAATGCATTTAGTCAAAAGTAAAAAAAAAAAAAAAAAAAAAAAAAAAAAAAAAAAAAAATTAAAAAATTGGGACATTTTGAAACTTTGAAAAAAAAAATTCTCTGTTCCATTCTCTTAATTGCAAGTTTCTCAATTATATTCTTTTTTTTTTTTTTGGCATGTCTGTAAAAGATATTCAGATGCTTGAAACAATCTCTGAAAAACTAGTTGGACTTTAATGGAGACACGACAATAGATATCTTATCCTAAGGTGTAATAGCGAAGTTTTGCTATTTAGCGATCTTTATTCATAAAACGCGAGTACTCAAACACACAGGTCGTAAAATGATGAAATCAACCAGCAAAGCACCCTGCATTTTATATATAGCATCAAACCTATTATGTTGTATAGTTCTGGGTTTTCAGAAAGAAACTGAAGACTAATGACTTGCAATGTCATTAATTTATCCCAATCCTATCTTGAAAATAAATCCATATTAAATTTTGTAATCTCGGTAACAAATTTTACTACTTTATCAGAATTTTGTTAGATTCCCTCATGTTTTTTTGGCTGTTAAGGAGGTATTCTACATCGTCATAATGGCTGATTTCCTTTTAAAACATGGATGAGAATATAAATATCACCAATATTTGTCTACTCGTTTAAAAAAATCATTGCCTAGCTGAGTAGCTCAGTAGGTTAGCACGTGGACTGCTGAACTGTAGATCGCGGGTTAGAGTCCAGCAGGGGTTTAAAAAAAAAAATTCCGATTGCTCTCTCCTAAAACTACATTTTTTTGACAAGATAAAGTAAATTTGAAAGTTATCAATTTCAAAATACTGTTGTACATATCCTCCAGTTTTCATCCATATCAAATTTCTCGAGTGTAGCTAGCCTACCTCCTTAAATCTGTGATAAGTTGTTGATCTATATACATTACAAACACAGACACTCGACGTTTTAAATATATATAATAAAAAAAAATCTTTTCCTGTAAAACATAAAATTATGTTTACAGGAAGACAATTTTTTATTTTTTTATATTATATATATTTAAAACGTCGAGTCTCTGTGATTACAACATTAAGGATCTTTACCTTTGCTTAAACAAGCGTTCAGTAGAATCAGCATAATTACATCAATCTAAAGCTCCGTCTTGGATTCACTATGCGTTAATTGTTTATCAGAAAATGGCTCTGCCAATTTACTCTTACAAGGAACAAACAGATTTAAAACATTATACCAGGGGATCTTGTGCCAGCGCTATGTTAAAGACCGGAAATTGTGTTTGGTTGGGGGGTGTTAAGGGGGGGGGGGGGGGGTCTGGAAAAATATTTTGTGCTAGGACGAATTTTATCGCACAAACTTAGAATTGATCTAGGACCCTGTTTAAGGTCGTCATCTGATGATGTTGACGACGAAAAACTTTTATTTGATGTAAAACAACAAATAATGAAGGAAATCTTATGGTAAATACAAATGTCAAAATTGTAACCAGAGTGATATCTGTGACTCTAACTTTAAATGTTGAAGTTGGAAGACATAATCATATAGTCAGAGAACGATGGCTATGTACTGTTTGTGAGCTAAATGATGTAGAGGATGAGTTCCATTCTATTTTAGAATGCCCTCTATATGATGACTTGAGAAAAAAAAATATGTTAACAAATTTTATCATACAAAATCCAGTGTTTTCAAACTGATTAAACTACTCAGTGTTAAAAATACTAAACAAGATGCCCACAGACCTTATCGGTCACCTGAATACTTGTGAAAAAGTATCACTACTCGATCCCAAGGGCTATTAAATCTAGAAAAATATTCCTGTTCTGAATATCTAAGCTAAATTCTAATGTTCAGCAACAGTATAAAACTAGATGTGTTCTTAAAACTTCACTGCCCTCAAAAGTGCACACACTGATGAAAGGCTTTACATAATATAATAGGTGTATTAACATTAAAACATCAAAAGATATGACTATAAGTTTGAACCCATCCTAAAGTCAAAATCCTGGGTTGTGAAATTCACCATTTTTTGTAAATCCTTTTCTGCTATTCCTAAGTATGCATTTAGATTTTATACAGTATCAGCAAACTTACACATAAATACTATATACTAAGTTTGGCCCCACCCTGGGGTAAAAACTCCTACTTTGGGATCATCAATTTTACAATTTTGGTAAAAGGACTACCTGCTCTTTCTAAATATCCATATATAGTAAGTTTGGCCCCGCTCTGGGATCAGAACCCCTACCCCGGGGATCATGAAATTTACAATTTGTGAAGAGGCCTTCCTGCTCTACATAACTATGAATTTAGTTTTTCATAAACATGTGCGGTTCTAGAAAAGAAGATTTTTGAAAATTTGTCAATTTTGGGCAGCTTTTGTCCCGTCCCTAAGGCTCCAGGGGTGCAGGAGTCCTGAAATTTACAATTTTGTACATCTTGTTCCAAATATGTTTCATACTAAATTTGAAAAGAATTGGAAAGGTAGTTATCAAGAAGAAGTTAAAAATGTTTATTGTTCACACATTCAATAACTGACTACATTGGCCCCACCCTGATACCAAAACCCCTACCCCTGGGATCATCAAATTTACAGTTTGGTAAAGGACTACCTGTTATTTCCAAATATCTATTTGGTTTCAATTTAGTATCACTAGCACGAAAGAAGATGTTATTTAAGTGTTTTACAGATAAACACTATGTACTAAATTTGGCCCCGCCCTAGGGTCCAACCCCCTACCCTGGGGATCATGAAATTTACAATATTGGAAGGCCTAGAGGCCTTCCTGCTCTACATTTAGTTTTTCTTACACGTGTGCGGTTGTAGAGAAGATTTTTGAAAATTGGTCCCTTTTGGACAGTTTTTGCCTTACCCCTAGGGCCCCAGAGATGTTGGAGTCCTGAAATTTACATTATATGTCCCCCATGTCCCAAAGATGCTTCATACCAAATTTGAAAAGAATTGGACTGGTAGTTATTAAGAAGTTGAAAATGTCCAATTGTTAACGCACGACAACCAATTGCAATAGTTGGTAATAGTACACTGAGGTGACCTAAAACTGACTAATTTTGGAAAAGTTTTACAGCTACGAAATTCTCATGTGGTGTGATACAATTTGTTTAATTGAAACTGTACATCGTTGTGACACTGTTGTCTACTCGCTCTATACAGTGTCAGTTTTGTTTGTTTGTATAATTGTATTCATGTTTATCCAATGAGCCTGTGGCTCCCGGAAATAAAGAGTCAGAATCAGATGATGGTTCTAGAATCAGAATATTATAACCTAAGAATCCTGCTTTAATACAGCGCCTTCTAGGTGGAAAGGGGGGGGGGGACGAATGCTGTACAGAATAGAGCTTGGCGTTTATTTTCAGGATCAGTCCGAAGCCATACCTATCCGCCCAGCTGTGTTGTAGAGGTATACCGAGTATTAATGAAGATCTAGAACTCCGAAAGTGAAGATGCACACACTTCTTTGGTGAACATTATATGCAGCATTGTTTATGGGGGAAAAATTGGGGGTGGGGCCTCTGGCCAAATATATACTTAGCATGAGGTCCAAGTTCAACCTCGCACAAAATTAGCCAATTAAAATCTTTTACAAGGAGACAGTGTAACTTGGGGACAAACATTACCTGATGTTAAAAATAACGACAGTGGAAAATATATTACGTATTTAGAGAAAGAACAGCCGTAACCTGCCATATAAAACTCGTCTCACGAGCGAGTCATGTCAGAGTTTACAAGCGGTTCATTACCTTTAGCAATTGAAAATGGTCGACACACCATGTCAAAAGTTACGTAAAAACTATCAAAACAATTGCATAGAATTTCGTTAATGGATTATGAATTTATTGAATTCAATTGAAGATTTTTTTTTTTTTATTGACGATGGACGTTATTTCTTAAAAAAAAAAAAAAGTTTTGTACTTGATAAAGCAAATCTATAAATTGATTTATTATGATTTAGGGTGTGAATTCTTTAAATCAGGTACAAAATATACTCGAGTCTTTTTTAATTGCACTCGTTGCATATGAAACATTTGTATTTTCAATGAAACTCCAGAGCAAAATTGTACACTTTATAATATGATTTTAAGTACGAGTTACTCCGTTTACTGGGCTCACGGTGGGCGTGACCGGTTATATTACAGCATTGACTGGTGAACGGGAGATGTGAATCACTCCTAGACACCTGACCCCACCCCTGGTGTTTCCAGGAACCCATGTTTGTCCTACTCTGAATTTTCGTATACGATTGATGAGATTGGTCACTGTTAGTTATTTTCACTTTTTTCACATATGCCAAAACCAGTTGTGGACATGTTAAATGTTTTATATAACTAAAATTATGACTGGATAACGATGTTTTTTTCCATAATCATATAAAATTGTTCTTTTATTAAAACTGTGCAATAATGATGTGCATTTGTGCATCCTACATGATATACAAAATTAACATCTAGTATATATAAATAATAATTTTATTTTCATTTTATTTCATTTATTTTTTGGTTTCGCTGTACGACTTATACATCTCCACTCTCACTTTACAAAATATGTCATATACTGGTACATGTTGATTGTCTATAATTAACCCATTGCATTAATTAGCTATACACCTATTAGTGTTTATGAATAACATGAAAAACACTAAAGAAGCATTTCCTACTTTCATTCATTCAATATTTTATTCCTCTTTGCAGAGAGTATATCAGAAATATATATATTACATTAAGGATGAATCATACAACATATGTACAAATATGAAAATGTGAGAACAACAAGAAAAAGAAAAAACTACCATTACATAATTACATGTAAATGAATAAAAAAGAAAGGAAATGTGATATAAAAGGAACTTATTGTATACTAACTTTTAGCATTTCCTACTAGAATGGTTTAAATATATTTCCCACCAAAACCTAAGAAGGGCCTAATTCTGAATTAATATACTTCTCGCAAGATAATATTTCATTTTGTCATGGCAAATAGATCTGACAGTTTGCTTTGTAATAAACACGAGAAAATATTTATACTATCTATTGTCTGTTGATGTATAAGTGGGTATATTTCAAATAAAATATTAAATATATTTACCTCTCTATAAATATCAACCCCTAAAAAGAAAAATACAATACACGAATGAAGAGATTTTCACTCCAAACCAATAACCCACCCACCCCACCCCCCATACAAAATCCTTCATAGCATTTTCCAGCAATGGACTTTTGATCACAACTGCCATACTTGTCTTTGGAAGTTGATATTTATAAAACTCTACAAGCAGGTGCGAGAGAAATAACCTTCAGTTGTAATCATATAACCAAAAAAATAATAATAATAAAATAAACCAATTGCATTTTCATTTGTCTCAATATTACCGTTATGAATGTAACGGTTTTTATTTGCAATTGTTTAGAATACAACTACAATGTATAGAGACGACTAAAATCAGGAAATTATTAATCAGTTTTATAGTTTTGCTGCGTCTTTTGCTGGTGAATATCAAGAGAATTTCGTAACTATTTCATTTTTAAAAGATTATGTAAGAATTTGGAAACCTTTATCGTTATATATAGAGGGTCGAGAGAAAACATTTAGAAAAACATCTTCTTGCTGTCGGTTGGCCAGGTTTTAGATAAATCAAAATATGTCCAAAAAGGACCATGCTTGAAAGAATAACTGTGTCAATCAAAAATCATCCTTTTTTGTTTGTGTTGAGATTTTTTTTAAATAATAGTGGTACTACTAACTAGTAATAGTACTTTTAAATTGTTCTAAATCATGGAGTGACGTTTTTCATTTACACATTTTAAATAAAACGACGACAATTTTGTACTTATCACTAACACTTAACACAGAAAATGTCAGCATGACAGCCAGCTAACACATATATACATGTGTAGAGAAAACACAAAACCAAAAATTCGGAAGATCAGAAAAGACCGCAGTATTTTCTCGATTTTATTTGGGCTGCTTATTTTCCTTCGTACACAAGTAAAGGTCGTTAAGCGGCATTCTCATAACACAGATAAATATTTCTCTCCGACCTTGATTGTCCCACAACACTTTCGTTAGGTTAAACAAACTTGTAGCCCCAAATAAATCACTGTACAATTTTCATGTGCATACGTATTTTGCGATAGCCATAATTCGTTTTCCTAACCATCTATCTTGTGTAATTTGACGTAACATTATTTGACCTAAAAGACCAACTATCTGGGTCACGATATGACGGCAGATTGAGGTTTAGGGTACACGAATCGTACGGACGAATTTTGGTATACCTACGTTAATAGTGTCTGACTTGAAATATATCCCGTCCTGTGGGTTCTTTTTTTTCTCTCTCTCTTTCGATCCGTCCGATTTACACGTCCTGTATTTTGAATTTGTGCGCAGCGGCGGAAGAATTTATCGTGACGCGGCTCAAACCGACCCCAACTTTTCATACGCAGTTTAACTTCTTTTGAAGTCCCTCGTATTGAAATTCAAAAAAAGAATTAAAACAAGAAAAAGAAGAAAAAATCAACATTGCTTGGTCCGGGGTACGGGGGGCAATCCATATATACAATGTTTATCACCATGTAACGGCCATGTCACGCAAAATCAGTTTTACTGTGATAGATACAAAACATTAAAAAACCCACGTGTTAAGCGACTATAAAATGACCATCAATTTTCTTGGCACGAATAGCATGGTCTTAAGATTTGGGATTTGAAAGAAAAGTTTTCGTTTTATCTCTATATACATAAAAGACGGACTTCTATTTTTTTCAAAGTAAGATTTAACACATACATGAATTTAAATGTCCACCAACTGACACAATCATCAGCTTTCACCTTGACAAAATTAATATTTATACTCACACTAATAATTGCTCGTACAACTACTGTCTGAGACAAGGTGCATGCAATAATAATTTCTATCTTACGAAGTTTGCCGATTTTTCTTAAAATTATAGCTTGCATTTTTTTTTTTTAATAAATTGGAATTATCAAACACATAATAACGTAAATCCAAAAATTTTCAAATGTAATATTGATAAAAAAAAATTGTCACTTTCAAAAGAACCACATAAATTTCAATATTCTCTTTTTTCTAGTAATACAATTTTTCTCTTTTGAGCAGAGAATTTTTACATCTGACAGATTCTAATTACAAACTGATTTCGTTTATTCGATGCATGATTGATATGTATACGGTGACCTCTATTGTTAAGTGTGAAAGCCTGTTCGCCATCACAGCATGAGGTCATCCCCCTAACGCCAAAACACCTGCTCCCATGAACTTTGACCCCCCAAGTCTGCGATTTGCGATAAAATCCACACGTGCTGTCAAATGTATGAAGTATGAAGAATATATTGCAACTTAGTTGAAAGAATACTGATTTTGAAGAATTTTGCAAATTGCATGCATACAATTGTATTGCACACCAGATTCACCCGTTCCAATATACCCGTTGTTGTCATAGCAAATTGTATCAGCGTGCATTTTGTCCCACAGTGGAATAGAATCAAAATCTTGCAAATGTTGTACGCTTGACGTATACAATAATGTAATCCGACATCCGCCTTTGTGAGAACCCTCGAACAATGTATGCCTGCTTATTCATAGCTCAAGGGAATGTCTAATTTTTAGTAATACTTGATCAATACTGATTAAGTCATTTAAAACAACCGGTTCAATAAGCTGTCATCCTACTTGATTTTATCGCAACAAAGGAAATGGGATAAAAATCGCGTATTTGACCGCCGCCATTTTGTTTGGTATTTTTAGATTGTGCGTGGGGTCACTGTTTCGCTTCTTGTCGTATATCTCGTGAATCTCACGTTTTCTTGACTTCAGTTTACGAACTTAAGATCTCCGATAGCTTATGATTGAAACTGACATACCTTTAATGTCCAATTCTTGCTGAAATCTTCAATATTTCTTGTTGAAATACCCGAGCAAATGTCTACATAATTTCCCTAGCGTTCTCAGCTGTAGTCACATGACCTGTCAATCGTCTCCAGAGCTATTTGCATTGTCTGATAAAAATAGCAATAGAGTATCTTTAACCAATCAGATGCTTGCGGTAGTCTTTCTTTTTTTAACAACGAAACATCTGCTGTCTTTTGATAAAGGTGACTTAACCCTTTCCGTAATTGCTTTAAGATTATGACCAAATGAAAAGTAATTAAAAAAAAATAAAATCAATATTATAAAAATCAATATCGTCTCTAAGATATTAATTTTTCGATGAATACGAATATATATATATATATATATATATATATATATATATATATATATATTGCGATAAAATATAGGATATGTATATATATATATATATATATATATATATATATATATATATATATATAGGTAAAAAAAAAGATATGAAAGAAACACGAAGATGGTTACTAAGGCATAAATTCATACGATAACAATACCTTTTCCCTCTAAATTTAACATCCTAATAATTAATTATATAAATTGTCGCTTCCTCATTATCTAAAATTTTCAGCTAGTCCGTTTGATATTCTTAGCTTTTTAAAAGCAAGATAATGAAAAGTATATAATCATTTCATATCAAATTAAAATTTGGAATATTAATTTAACGTGAATCATTTTGATATTGAAGAAAAAAAATTCTAAAGAACTGTGCTCAAACTCACAAATATATATAATTTTAAAAAAAGTACAAGGTTGTATTGCAAGGTTTTCCCATGTGTCGAATGCAATAAGCCATGCATTTTAAATTTCCCGAACAAAAGATTACGATAATTACGAGATATATTTCAGAAATAATACATAATTTTATATTTCAGCTTCAGAGGAATTCTCCAAAATCCCTGTCTAGTGTGCGTGCATTATTGTGTAGGGTATTTAAGAAAAAATGAAAGCAAGGGATGCATGCGTTTTGCGTAATTAGATTTATCCATTGACTGTCTATACACATACTAACGAACTAGTCACTTACAGGCATTCCTTGAATGTGAAATATATATTATTAATTCAACATTCAAAAACAAACAAAACAAAACAATTGCTTAAATATACACATAACACTCCTGGTAAGGTTTCCTAAAATCACTGATAGAATTAAAAAAAAAAAATATTTTGACACATACAGAGATATAATATATATATATATATATATATATATATATATATATATATATATATATATATATATCAGCTAGTAAAAGCGTGTAATGAGTTATAAACGTGATTCACAATTCTCCACGACAGAATTAAAATGTCCGGTTCAATATTCATAAATGTGTGTGGTGTAAATTTTTGTTTGTCATGACAAAATTCTGATTTAAAGTTAAATACAAGGAGACGATATGGTATCCCGACTGTAAACTTCACGTCTAAAGTAATATGGGAAAAACAGGAGGTACATTCCGCTATTTTTTTTTAAAAATGTACCGCTTTAGTAGAAATTAGAAAGAAATCTTTTTTAATTTCCGCGAAAGCGTTACATTTAGACACTGGATATCATAATAGGACGAACGTTTAATAAGTTTCCAAATGCTGTGTTAAATTAAATCCGAAACGATGTCATCTCCATGCACTACATTTAATAACTGCAAAATTTATCTATAATTATTGTAACACCAGACCAAAATAAAAAAAAAAACTAAAAAAAAAAACTAACAGGAAAGCCACATAATTCAATTATCTATAGTAATATACACCCAAATGACTGTACATGCGCAGACATCGGTTTTTTTTTTTGTGTGTGTTAAATTGCTTAAAGTGACATATAAGTCCGTTGGGCCGGATGTAAAATCATACTGACATGTATCTTACTGAAATCCAAAAGTTGTATAACACATGTCACTATAATAAAATATTTACTTACTTACTTACTTACTAATACCCAGGGCCGTAAATTACATGGAGGCGGAGGAGGCAGCTGCCTCCTCCAACTTTTGAGCTAAAAAAAATTAAAATTTAAAGTTCATTAGAATTTATGTTGTTTCCAATAACTAAGAACATGATACCTCCCTTAAAAAGCATTCCAAATCTTTCTTTTAGAATGAGTTAGTCAAGTAACATCTTAGAAGGCCCTAGAATCAAGGATTTTGCACGAAACGTGTTCAGTGTGCACAAAATGTGCTCAGCGTCTGGGGGCCTGGGCGGCCCCCAGACCCCCGCCTAATTTCCTGCCTCCTCCAAATTGAAGGTTAATTTACGGCCCTGAATACCAATGAAATGTATGTCGGTGTGAAAGTCGCAGCATATTTTTTTCAAAAACGAAACTTACATCCTACTGTGTGTGTATATAAATACGTACCTTGTGTACTATGTTATCATAATATGAAGGTGTTTGAGCAAAGAAAGAATCTTGAACCCATTGGTTCGGGCTAAAAATTATGTCGGGTTCAAATTGGAGTATCCTTGTTGCGTTACATTATAACGCATGCCACTAGGTATGAATTTATATTTATTGCTTTGTTTTGTATTGTTTATTGGTTTTAAGCCTTTAGTTACACCTTCATCAGCATAATACATAATCAACGACCAGAGTGTAGACAAAAAAAGCTGTATACGATATGAAAAGTGGAATGAATTTTTAAAAATGCTAGAAAAAATGTGGTTTTTATTGTTATTATTATCAATATTACATTGTATTATTTTAGCAGTTACATTGTATTATTTTAGCAGGGCTCGTATGATATTTCGCTTCTCTCTAACCAAATAACAAAACATAATCCTTCAAATCTTATGAAATATTAGTCTCACTTCCTCATGGTTGTCATATTTCGATATTTTTTTTTTTCAAAAATGCAGTTATTCAAGAATTACAACTATGACAGTTGTTTTTTTTTTCTTCTTCCCTCTATCAATCACGATCTTTCTGCTTTAAGATGCATTGTGATCCGCCATTAATGTAAATCACCTAAACAATAAGCACACGCTTATCGATTACGGTTTTCCCCCTCGTTATCGGGCCTCGGAGGATTAAGAGGCTTTTCAAGTTTAATAACACAATAACTGCATATTTATTTTTTAAACGAACACAATGTGGACAGGAGTATAAGAGAGTTTACAGAGTTTAGATTTTAAATATGAATTTTATATGAGAGTTTAAATAGTTTAGATTTTAGATATGAATTATATGATTATTTAAAACGTAATTTTTAATGTTCGTCTATTGAAACAAAAAATTCCGAGAGAGGACTGTCACATTTTTTTTTTACTAAAGCCATTGTTGTCACCGTTTTCTATTTTCTTAATCACATTTGGTTATAATCAGATATTACATGATATTTCCCCCCCAAATAAACAAACACGCCGACTGGAATTAATTACAGGTATTTCAGGTGATCCAGACTTAATTACAGGTATCTTGAAATAATCACACGTATTGCAGGTGATGTAGGATTGAAATTATTACACGTATTGCAGGTTATGCAGGATTGAAATAATTACACGTATTTCAGGTGATGCAGGACTGAAATAATTATATGTATTTCAGGTGATGCAGGACTGAAATTATTGCACGTATTTCAGGTGATGCAGGACTGAAATAATTACACGTATTGCAGGTGATGCAGGATTGAAATTATTACACGTATTTCAGATGATGCAGGATTGAAATTATTACACGTATTTCAGGTGATACGGGACTGAAATTATCTCACGTATTTCAGGTGATGCAGGCTTGAAATAATTACACGTATTTCCGGTGATGAAGGATTGAAATTATTACACATATTTTCGGTGATGCAGGATTGAAATAAATACACGTATTTCCGGTGATGTAGGCTTGAATTAATTACATCTATTTCAGATATTTAAGTTGATGTTGATATTGACTTGCATCCGTAATTCAATATTTTCATAATTTTTAATCTCCCAGAAATAAAACATCGATTCCTTCAGTGGGATATATTTAAATATTGAATGTACATTCTGTAGAAACACTATGGCCTAGTACAGATTTTCTTGCAGTCACAAATAATCTTACATATTAAGAAACGACATTTCAAGGGGGAAAAAATCCACTCGTCAACCAATAGAAAAATTACCTGCACTCAGGTAAAACTTAAACTTGCGTGACAGGGGTCTGATTGGACAACTCGTCGCTTTTCCTTACGTACCAAAAAAAGAAATTGACAGAACGATGACGCCCAATCCGAAGGGAAAGGTCACGTGATTTGTAGAGGGTGGCAGACGATAACATAATGTCGGTCGATAACGTAAATAAATCATACACGGCGTTTGATTGCATTCGCCGCGGTGAACTATTCCCACATTGATAAAATGTTGGGTGAAGGCCAAGGAAATGGACGGGTTATTTTTAAGGTCACGTGGAGGGTATTTGCGTTGATACAATGACATCGACAACGCGTGGTTCTCCTTTATCATGCACGGAGAGGCGATATACATGCTCTCGTTTGTCTGTGATAAACCACAAATGCAGTAAATGTAGATATCTATTTATTGTTGGTTGTATTATTGAAATAAAAATGCATTTTCTCCGGGGGAAAAGTTGATAATGCATGAAGATCGAATTCTTCACTTTCGACAGACAACAAATAAACAAATAAATAAATCAACATATGAAACGCGTGAGAATCCTCAGGTAAGTTCTTTGATGGGTTATACATATATATGTATGTATAGAGACCGGTATTTTAAGTCTACATCGCTTTTCTAAACATTTCATACCAAAGAATAAACCCAATATTAATATTTGTACTTTTCAAATGTTGTACCACATATTTCGTGCCTCTGTTTATTCTATTTTTGTCTAGTTCTCTCTCATTTTCATCAGAAAATGAAAATTTACAGCGTAAGTGTAAGAGCATACACGTACATTATTAAGTAGTTCCGGAACCGCGCATGGTAAATCTGATATCAGATTACAGAGAAATTGTTTCCAGCTCGACTTCCAAGTTATTAGTGCTATAGTAAAGAGGAAATCTTAATATCGAGAAGTATAAAAAGTGCAACTGGGGGAAAATCCCAGCGATTGTATGGCTTCGATATGCATTATATGTATTTTACAGTCTTATCGTCTAGTAATGTTGTAAGCCATGTTATAATTTTCACGAAATAATATTTCGAAAAATTCCTGCGGAAGCAACCCATAAATTAACTGTAGAATTATACTCTCGACATTGAAGATAAGATGGGGACATTTACAGGTTTTCTGACGTCATATTGCTCTCGAGTCTCACGATTAAGTGCTATTTTATACGTAAATATATGCTTATGTGACACTGAACTGTGAGAAATCCTCAACAGTTGTAATTAGTTTTAAAATGTGGGAAAACGAATTACAAACGGGCACTATGTACTCTCTCTCTCTCTCTCCCTCTCTCTATCTGTTTCCTCTCTCTCTCTCTCTGTTTCCCCCTCTCTCTCTGTTTCTCTCTCTCTCTCTTTCTCTCTCTCTCTGTATATCTGTCGCTCTCCTCTCAGTCCTCTGTGTATCTCTGGATAACAATACGATAAAACCATTTTTGCGCGTGCCTACACTATATTGATCTATACCGTGCAGTCGAATGAGTCGTGACTACATCACTCAAACCCCACCATTTCCCGTAACCGGACAGCCACAACAACAATACGCGGTCCTAGTGTATCGTCAAAAATTAAACCGACCCTTAGCAACATAATGTAGTTCTTAGACACATTCATCAATTTTATTGATTTAAACTTTCATACATTGCAAGGCGATTTGAAATCCACAGCATGTAGATCTACATTTTGATAATTAATTTACTGAATTTTAAAATTTTCATCGATGTAACATCGCAAATTATTCACACCACGATGGATATACTGGATTGGACTTGAGATACTGATATAAATAGAGGTTATCTCTGGTATCAGTAACGCAAGCTTGAGTGCACAGTGACTCCTTTCTTAAGTGCACAGACAGACGGACGAGTGTAACAGACTCGACAATGGCATTAAGTCGAAAAGCCGGAACTGTATTCTTCATGTTGCAATCGCTCTAAAGATTTAAGCACATCGTTACAACAACCTGTGCATGTTCATGCGTATGAGAGTATATTAAATTACAGCGGCCAGACAGGTTCAATCACCGTTATAACCAGAGAGGATGTTACACAGTTAAGGAATGAACAATTAAGATAACGAACTTTGATCAATCCTTTAAATAATAAAAAAAAATTAACAGAAATGTAAACAGGGATCCTTGGACACACCAGAGGTGGGATCAGGTGTCCAGGAGGAGTAAGCATATACTGTTGACCGCTTACACCTGCCGTGAGCCCTATCTCTTGATCAGGTAAATGGAGTAATCAGAAATCAATATGTAAAGGCTATGTCACAGCCACTACGTACAATTTGCGCATATTCCACGGATGGAATTTGGTCATACGTGGATATATGTGGAAAAGTTGGGGTCTTTACGTAAAATTTTGACAGATGTATCACGAATGAACCACGTTATAACCATGGAAGAAGTACGAATAAACCACGCAAAGAACACGTAAATCTACGTACAAGCCAAATCTGGCCCCAAATCGACATACCACACGCGAATCGTGCGTGAACCATGCGCGATTATTGCGCTGTTTATCTGCAATTCATTAGTGATTCGTGCGTCAATTACGTAATTTTAACGCGATATGTGCGCCGTATACGCGATGTAAAAATGATGCATCTATGGTACATGCGTGAAAGGTCGTAAAACATACGTGGACATACGTGGAACGGTCGTGGAAAGTCAAACATTTGCGTATGCATCTCGCAAAAATCACGCACAACTGCGTAAGAATTGCGTGTACACTACGTAAAATACGCATGAACTGCGTAAATTTCAACCGACCAAAGATTTTGAGCAGCTCAAAATCGAAATCGCGTAAAGACCTGTCTGCCGAAAACCTCGACGGACATCTGCACACAATGACGAATGAAAAACGCATGAAACACTTATGAGTTACGTATATCGCGCATGTATCACGAATGACCACAATTTCATACGTGGAATATGCACAAATTGTCCGTAGTGGCTGTGTGACATAGCCTTAAAGAACGGCCTAACAATTGGTACGAAACACGTCAGATCCAGCATAATAGCTTGTATTTTATAATGTAGCTTTGATCAGGTCCGTTCCATTTTCTTCCTTCCCTAGACATCAGCATGATGTACAAGACATCAAGATAACGTGAAGATGTACCATGATGCACACGACATGACCTGGAAATGTCAGTAGAGGAAGACGCCTGAACGCAGTGGTCAGTTCGGCTCCATCGCCGCGGGGATCAAATAGAGAGCCCATGGGCGGATATTCAGGATTGACCTGGGTTCGAATCCCGGTCTGGACCGTTGTGCGTTCTTCCTCCCTAACTAAGGTCAGCTGTACTCGTGCAACTGAAAGATATAGGTAAGTAAAATGTGTATGTTACACAATACAAATTGGAATGCAGTAGGAACCAGGATAAGTGGCATCCCACTCGGTACAGATACATATACTGCGTGGAAATCCGAGTTACGAAATAACAGTCGGTATAAACAGGATGCGGTTTTCTATAAGGATAGATTGGAATATTCAGATTTGATAGATTGGAATATTCAGATTTGGTAGATTGGAATATTCAGATTTGGTAGATTGGAATATTCAGATTTGGTAGATTGGAATATTCAGATTTGGTAGATTGGAATATTCAGATTTGATAGATTAGAATATTCAGATTTGATAGATTGGAATATTCAGATTTGGTAGATTGGAATATTCAGATTTGATAGATTAGAATATTCAGATTTGATAGATTGGAATATTCAGATTTGGTAGATTGGAATATTCAGATTTGATAGATTGGAATATTCAGATTTGATAGATTGGAATATTCAGATTTGGTAGATTGGAATATTCAGATTTGGTAGATTGGAATATTCAGATTTGCACAAAGTACTAAAGTTGTAGATGAATCAAGAATATCACGTTCAAAGTTTATTTTAAATGTTTTACTAAAATGAAATCATCAAAACGATGCCTACCTTAGGTATGGTTGTATGTACGTAACGAACAACAAGCTTAAGATACAATAAGAATATCATATGTTTATTTATTCACTGAATGCTTTATTACTAACATGTTTCTGCATGAATCGAATTCAGATGATGAACCTATACCTATATGAGGAGCTTGCTGTGTACTTTTACTCATTTATCTCACTCCCGCGTGTTTACAAATTGTTTTTGCGCCTTACCGTGTACGAGAGTTCGATTAACTAAGGAAATAAGTCGAACACGTCCCGGAAGTTAGCAACACCGTCCGTGTTATTAACACAACAGATGAAAGAAATGGGGATTATCGAGAATCACTTCAATGCAGATCTATCTGAATATCTCGGGATTATTCTAGAATAAAATGGAATTCCAATTTGTTCTAAGGGAACATGCAACAATTCAGGGGCGGATCCAGGAATTTTTCAAAGGAGGATTCAACCATATTTTGGCTTTCAAAGGGGGATACCCCATCAAATTACGGTTTGTTTGTTTTTTTACCCATTTTAAGCAAAATTATCTGACGAAAGGGAGGTTCCATTCCCGGACCCCCCCCCCCCCCCCCCCTCTGGATCCGCCACTGCTACTTACTGGATTCTAATGTGTATTACTACAGTATAGGATACTGTACTAAAATCCAATCAGGATCAGGTGAATCTTACTGGATCCCAATGTGTACCGAGTAATCAATTGAATAGCATTCCCTAATGAACAAAATCTGTCCAGTCTTCTCAGAAATTAATTCTCATTGAATTCCGACTTTCCTGATTACAGTGTCTAGGCGTATAAATAGTATTCTTGTTGACAGGGCTTTGCATTTTGGAGATGTTTCAACGTTTTGTAGAGTTATGTTTTTGTTCTGATAAATTTGCTTCATAGTATACATATATCACAATTAATGACATTGATACATGCACGGATCTAGAGGAGAGGGGGGTGGGTGGGTGGGGGGGGGGGGGGGGGGGGGGCACAGTCCCCTCTGAAATTTGACCAAAAAATGCATTTTGTCACTGATAAACATAGATTAACAAAACTTATAGGCTGGAACCCACCCAATCCCCGTTCGGACTGGACCCCCACCCACCTTCCCCTGAATAAAAATTCTAGATCCGCGCACACGTTCAAGTAGGTTGAGTTAATGATGGTACATCCCACATTCTGTGTTATTTTCTTTGTGTACGGTTACACACGTCCATCCAGGTACACAGTTTATAAGAATAACAGATCTTTTAAATTACAGACAGGGGGTATTACGACAACGATATTCAAAGCGTCTTTATTTGACTGCACATAATACAATGTTCATTTATATCAGTATTATCTGGAAAAAAACAACACAAATATCATCATCAACAATCAACAAATCAATTCATTATCACATGCCCCTCTAAATCACATACACTCGCAATCAGCAAAATATTCTAAATGAAATAGAAATTATTGAAAGATGTCCCTGTTTTAAAACGACATTTCTTTTCATGTAAACAAATATGATTGGTTAAGATATTGAGCGTTCAGAGAATTCGACAATTCATTTAAGATATAACTTTAGTAAAAATAATAAAATACAACCTACTATATATATATATATATATATATATATATATATATATATATATATATACTCTCTGTCAGCCATAAGCAGTTTTACTTCAGAAAGAATTGAATTAATTTCAAACTGAACTTGTATTTTGCAATGTTAGAGAGGGGAAAAAAGGACTTTGAAAATGTAGCCAGCGTTTAACTTTTGAACACATACACATGCACATGGTTTAAATGTTAGGAAAAAATATATATACATGTATACACTATGTCTAAGCATTTTCACTTAAATAATACCATATGGTAATGGTGAAAGACGATGAATTTTATTTCTATACACGAGACAAACATGAGACAACGCCCATTATCATCCAATGGATATTATGTACACACGCACGCGAAACACAATTCTCAATATTTTTGAGTAAGTTTTTACATGCAGTTGGAATACACGTAATTGAATGCTGAAAAGATAAAATAAATCAATATTCAAAACTCTGTTTTAGCGGAACACAATCAACAGGACAACTTTTAAAACAAGAAAAAAACACCCACCCATATATCAAATCAAGAGGGATCGATATAATTTGGAGAAAACATATTCCATTAATTCACACTGATAAATACAGGTCAATAAATCACGTGACAATGAAAGTTTGAATATGTGGAGACAAAGGCGCTGCTTTAAAATGAAGCATTTACATATATTCAAGGATATTTTCGCTGAAAGTAAATATCTCAAAAGTCGGTGTTGTCATGGATTTTTGATTTTAAGGTATTGAGGGAAAAAAATCAAAAAGGCTACTACTGAAATGTAATGTAATATTGAAGGCTTTAAAATCCCCCAAACTAAACATTTCAATTTCAATACAAGATTATTACATAGTTAATCCTTTACACATTGTAAATTTTAAAAGTGGTCGATCAAAAATAACATTATTTACAAGGGCATATCAGGCTGCGTTAATACTTCAAATTTTTGGGTCTGTTTTGAGTTTTTATTGAGACGTCACCAGCTGTAGGTGGAGATCTATGCTTTTGCTCAAGGCTATAGCAGTGCGGGTTCTTTAAGGTGCCAACACCTACCACGACACGGGACCTCCGCTTTTCATGTCATATTAGAAAGACCCGTCAATCTCACTTCTAAATGCCGAGCTTTTAACGAAGGAGCAATCACTACCTATATTTACGTCTTAGGTTTGACGCTCAGCGGGGCTCGAACTCACGACCTCCCGGTTACAAAGCAAACGCTCTTCCACTGAGCGACCGCACAGTGCGTTCTTATATATACGAGGTCGTTAACAGTGACTTATAACTGTAAAGTAAACCGAGTTTTACTGGAAACAAATAAGCACCATTAACAGCATTATGACGTCATATCTGATAATCGCTGATAGTCATTGTCATTCTCATGTACAATGTAACTTCCAGTTCCTTTATTCTCGTTCAACCAGACGCTTGACTGTTTCCGTAAACTCCACCGGGCTTGTTAGCGTTTACGAAAACGGACGATCTTGTCTGGATGAACGAGAGTACTATTTAATTGATTGCCATTACTGGAGAAAATATAATGATCAATATCGAATAAAAATCTAACTTCAAGTTCCTGAGAAGAGGGGATTCAAAACTCCCACAAGTTTCCATCAACGATTACATGATTTGTTTAATGAAACAATATCACTTTTTCACTGTTAATATCATTCACAGATTTAAAGACTGTATATTTATTTGTGGGAAAAAAGGGTATAGTGTTTATTAATGCTTGTATTTGATAATGAATTCGGATCAACATTCATCATATTTTATCAAATGGGGTGGATGGTCTTGATGAAAACTATATAAATGAAGTTTTTGTAAGACATTGAACCTTTTTATCTTGCCATTTAATTAAAATTAGAATATTTTCTTAATGTTGCGTCATTCCGCTATGGCGTCACAATTTAAAGTACGAGTACTCGTTTGAACTGCCTCAAGTATTATTCAGTACATCAGCCAATCAAAATGCAGATCAGTTACATTGAAATACAGACTTAATGTAGATAGCACAAATAAATTTCATTATCAAGTCTTTGGCAACAACAATAGTACTACAGAAGGTTGATAATCAGCACTATACTTTCGTCTGGTCTCGTGAGTTCAGGGCACAAATTTATATTCCAACATTTGTAAATAGCTTCCTAGCACATTTCGCATATAAACACACTCACAAACACATACACACGGTATAAGCATAAACCGATCACAAAAATGAATTAACAAAGATAAATAAACAAGCATTCCATCTGAAAACATCCGCACGTCAAACAAAAATTCGATAAATAAATTGTATCCTTTCTGCACATAAAACACAAAAATCACTAAATTTCTGAAGGTCATCGCGAAAGAATAAATCCATTTGTAATCTGGTAATGACGACAATAATTTGATTCTTCACACAAAACCCGATCCAAACTATGGTAATCCAACTATAAAGTAGAACTATCAAACACAGCTGCAATCTTTCACAAACTTTACAACACGAAATTAAAGTCCCGACCCGGGCTCTGCTTTTATCGGATGGAGTTTTCTTGAGCCTAATGGTGAGATGTCTTCATCGTCGTCTGTAAAGGCAAACTTATCGATCTCGCTGCTTGGTAGTCCATTGGTTTTAATAGGAACTTTTATTGGTATTTTCAGCGTTGATGACGGTGTTTTGCTTTCATCATTAGAAGTTTTCTTCTTAATGCTCAAATCCTGCGGCAGATCACCATTATGAGGAGACGCATTGTTGGAGTAGAGAGGTGACGTGTTTAACCGTAAATTCAAATGGGAATGGGCAGCAGGCACGGTAATTGGCAAATGGGAAATAGGTGGGCCTCGATCTGGGAACGAAAATATCCTTCCGGTTGACGACGAAATATGGCGGGCAAGCGGTGACGTTGGGATCATTCTAGCTGCAGGATTAAATGAATGAGGCGATGGAGATGTGGGGAAGGAGCGGTTTGTAGGCGAAGGGGATAAGGAATATAGAGAGGAAGGAGAGACGCACGACCCGGGGGTCAAACGGCCATTTGGGGTGGTTGACGGAACACGACGAGATGGCGATGATGTTTTTCGCCTAGTAGGAGATGTTGACAATGGTCGGTTCAAAGGGGATGAAGAAAAGGGTCTGGGTGACGTCACGGTAGGCGAAAAACCCATGGGTGACGGTATCGTTAATCCATTAGTGTAACAACCGTATGAAGAGTATGGCACTGTCAATCTGAGTTTCTGTCCATTTGTTGTAAATCTGTTCTCCTGTTTACTGTTGACATTTGGAGCCGCTGTAGTGGAGGAGGTTTTAGCACCAATAATAGAAGACTTACTAGCGCTGGATTTGGCGTTTTTCGCGTTGGTGTTTGATACATTTTTAGTGGAGCTAGTCTGTAATAACTTATGTTTGGCAGTTGGCGATGGTTTAGTTGGGGTCCCAGTAGTGGTTTTGTCCGAAGCAGATTTCTTCGAAGGTGAAGATTTAGGAGAATCCGTTTTCTTTTCTCTGCCTTTGTCTGAGGAAGAAGAATTTGCACCATTTTGTGTACACATTTTCTTTGCTATTTTCTCAGACGATGGAGTTTTTTCAGCACCTTGTAAATCAGTGGGTGGCAGAGAAGTCTTCTGTGTCACTCGGGGGTGATACACGGGTGTTGTTAGGGTGGCTTTTTTAGTAACAATACCTTGTGAAGAGTACTTTGAAGTATTTAACTTGAGTTTCGGGATGCGGTTAACACTCAATGAATTTTCAGAAGTGGGAACAACTAATATCGCCGACGAAGGTTTCAATGATTGAGTCTGCAGTTGTTTTTCTGCTTTGCTGCTACAACTTTTGTCCTTTTTACCTGGGGATTTATTAACCGTGCTCGGTGGAAAGGAAAGTCCATTCGACTGTGTCTTCTCTAATCCCACAGGATTAGCCTTTGTCTTATTCGAACCTTTATCACTACATGTTTTTGCAACTTCGAAACCATTTTCTGCTGGTGTACGTTTGTCAGTTTCCGATGAGATCTTCTCCTTTTCTTGTGGTTCGGGCTTGGGAGCATTAGAAGTCTGTGGTTGGCCATCATTTTTCGGAACACTAGTCTCAGCAGTGTCACTTGATGGTTCCGCTGGTTTTCCGTTTCTGTCATTGGTTAATTCCGATGCGTCAATGTTCAAAATGGGTTTTTCTGAAGGTGTATGAATTTTCGGTTCTGAAACAGTTTCCTGCAGCGAAAGAAGGGACTGTGGTTTTTCTGATTCCACTTCTTCCGATTTGTCATCCTTATCTTTTTCAGCTTTGCCATCTTCGACATCATTCTTGATTTCCGTTTCCACAGTAACTGACTCTTTGATGACCTTTTCCGTGCAAGAGAGGTCACGTTTGAACCTTTTGGCTGGATTGGTGTACACGGTATAGTATAAACACAGGGGTCCTTTCTGAAAAAAAAATGCATTGAAATATATACAATGTTCTCATCCCCTGAAAAAAGTTACGCATAGCAGAGGGCACCTGTTTATTAGAAATAATCTTTTTAATCGCCTTTTCATGCTTGACTTGGTCAATATTGATATAGAATTGTTATTACCGTATGCGGTGATGTTAATATGCCTCTGCAAACTAATATAAATATTTTTTCAGTTGTTCATAAATTTATAGAAGGAACTTGTAGATTCGTTTAATCATTGTACATTTTACCTGTTAATTATTACCTTGCATGGCATATTGTAACATTTTAGGAGAGGGACTTGTAAGTTGTTAGAACTTGTTCCCAATCCTTTTGATTTGATCAATAAAATATGTTCAAAACAAAAACAAAACCTGTTTATTACTCTTGTTGGTGAAATACTACAATGCAACTCACATTAACTGAAGAAACAACAAAATTGTAGTTTGCATACAGACTAAAGCTGTAAAGCAAACAATTTGGACGGCGCGAATAGCATCAATGTTTCTAAATAGACAAAATTATTACCCCAACAAATTTTGCTACATGGTAGATTAAAAAATATTTAAAATAAAATTCCGAGTGCACTTAACCACGTAAATATTCAGTTGGACTGGAGTGAATTCAAGTGATGGCTACATTCAACTGACGTAAACACAATGTTCATCGTTTGTAGCCGAGAGGGGCTTATTGATATATAACCAGAAAGTTCCACGGGTGCACTCAGAAGACGCGATGTCTACGAGTAGTGTTGTTATGAAATCAAATCCATACAAACACATCTACGTACAATTAGAGAGTCGACTCGACAAACTAGATACACTTTACTGTCGTCTAGGGTCAGATAAATAAAAGATATAATCTGGGTAAAATTTCTGTGTCAGTTTCCGGTACACGCCTTTTATACACACGCATAACACAATTTAAACACCGCGGAAAAGAATAAGCCTTTACTTTGTCTCGAACAAATGGAATGTGCTGGTTTGGTTCGGGGTTAATGAGCTCATGGTAATTGTGTTTACAATCTTCTAGCAACATTAAGTTACATGACTAAATTTGTTTGAAGCTATCATTAACAGACGTTTTAGAATTTCATTGCTGCCGATGGAAAGAGATACAATGACAAAAATCACAATACACTGGTGTTGGTATACATGCAAGTCTTGCTCATTTTCCGCCAAATTGTGTTTCCTTTCTTTTCATTAGGTTTGTAAATCTAGAAAACGCCGATTAACTCAACAATAACTATATATATATATATATATATATATATATAATATAACTATATAACTGTATATATATATATATATATAACTATATAACTGTATATATATATATATATATATATATATATATATATATATATATATATAATATAACTATATAACTGTATATATATATATATATATATATATATATATATATATATATCAAAATGGCAGAAAAAGTCTCCATGGTATAGGTAATAAGTAGAAACAATATATCCAACGAAAATTAAGTACACCAAATGATCCACATTTAATTAATTAAATGTGGATCATGTGTACTTAGTCATCGTTGGATATATATATATATATATATATATATATGTTTCTAGAAATATATCACAAATAAAGCTGATTTTCCGAAAGCATTCACATTAACATAGCACTTGTTCTCAAAGCAGCATTATCAGGATAGCTTTGTAGCTTTTCCTGATTATCAATGGATAAAATTCTCAAATTATCAAGATCCATTGAAAAACACGAGGCAGGTGTATTATTAATTTATTGATTCGCAAGAACACGATATTATTAAACTACTGTAAGTAGAATGTTGTAAAGATGAAAAGGTGAGGATAACGAACATTGATAATCGTCTCATAAGCAGTGGTCACATAACTCCTATACAAAGGAGTTGGGCAAACACGGACCCCTGGACATACCAGTGGTGGAGTCAGGTGCCTAGGAGGAGTAGGTATTCCCTATCGACCGGTCACACCCGCCGTAAGCACTATATTTTCATCAGGTAAACAGAGTAATCCGGGATCAAAATTACAGTATGTAAAGAACGGCCTAACAACAGTTGATATAAAACAGTCAGACAGCATTCATTCGACTTAATGACTGGTTGTACTTGTAATTTAGAAAATAGTACTTTCGTATAGGTTCTGATGTTATGCTGTTAAATAGAAACATGTGGTTATTAGATTTTATTCTCTCTGAAATGAAACTACTATCTTGTTCAACCTACTTTTACCCTTTGTTGCTTTAAAATACATGTATATAGATACAAAATGTGCTGAAATATTGCGGCTAGAATTACAAAATATCATTTCTTTTCCCCAAAAAAATTACCGGTATATACATTATATATATATGCCAAACTGTAGTATGTGAAAACATTAATTTCTAAGGGGGTGTGTCCCTCTACTGAACGACAAAGGGGTATACGTCTATAGATTCAGGAAGTGAACATCTTTTGTTTTTAGCTCTTTTTTTTAACCGATATTCTTCACAAATTATAAAATATGCAGAGATGATTAGGGAATATATAACATATTTTCTTCTGTTAATATATACTTTATGTACATGCATTATCGAATTCCTTTCTTTCAATGAGTCTTTACTTCTTTCAGTCAATAATTATATATACTTTTATATCATTGTAGGATGTGTGTAAACCTATATATAAATATTATACGCAATTTTCTTACTAAATCCTGCCTAAATCTTTGTTTATTCGGCGGAACTTAACCAGGGTCCAATCCCTGGCAGCTGCCAAATTTCTTTTATATGTCGCATAAACTTTTTCTAATTGTTATAGAATAAGGTTTTAGGGGAATTGAAATGTACAAATCTTGAAAAAAGAAACTTTTTGTAAATTATCTTTCGAAAGGCCTCACTTCCATGAACTTGAAAAATTCTATCAGCGAGATTTTTCATGAACATCAGATTTATTCATTACTATGCATAAATATAAAATTATTCACAAGAATTATATTTTCGTGTGAACGCAATACCGCGAAAACCACTTGAAATATACAAACAAAAGAGAAAGTACAATTTTTGAGTGCGGAATATCTGGAGATGGATGTCATACCGGAAGTACACGTAATGTTGGGCACTGAACATCGAATTTGGACGGTCTGATATTTCCCTATTCTAAGAGTCCAGAACATATTGGTGATGAATTTCTTGGTTTTACAGAAATAGCATTAGCATTAAACGTCTCACGCGTTCACTGATCAGCAAATTGATGACTATAAAATTGGTTGAACATTATACATAAACATTGGGCACCAGGAAAATAAATGATTTCGGAATCTCAGACGTTAATTATGTTAATTAACAAAAACCCTCTCAAATGTTCTTTGTTTTGTCGCCTGCTGTCTGCAAATATAAAACTTCGAAAAGGAGCAGTATGCGAGTTGATTTTTTTTTCTCTTTGAATTTTTCAAGTTCTTTCATTTAATGAAAGCTGTAATTTCTTTGCAGGAAGTCTATTTCTTCCAACATATATCTGCACTTTTAGCGCCATGTAAACTTCAAAGGAAATGTGAGCGCTTCCTTAACAATTCTACTATGACATTTCTTTCTCATTTCAACTGGCATTGTGAGCCATCACGATCTTTTGGAACTTAAAAGTGCACATGTCGGTATTTATCTCATCGTCTTCTCTGTAATTAATGCACTTCTTGACTTTTAATTTTGTAGGCCCCTAACGAGACTCTTTAAATTTATCGCTTTTGTCTAACATAATTTCCATTATCTTTATGGCAGCCCCTATATTGTCAGAATTAACAAGCTTAATCACGAGCGATTTAGTTAGTGGTTCATTTCAAACTACCCATGTCCATTAATTACAAATGATTTAAACTGAAAACAGTATGTGAATAAACGATATTAGAATAATTTGAAGAAATACAAAAGAAATCATGGTAATTTTACAGTGTTGTACATATCGTGATTGTATTAAATACTGTATACAAGAAAATTTTCACCATCGTTTTATTTTTACCCAATATGTTTACCCAACTCACCATCATTCTATCGGCGAATTCAAAACTGAATGAATTTACAAGTATATTAACTCTTTGTTCGGAAGTAACGAAAAATAGGACCCGGTTTTGGATATATCTAGAACAGGGGGGGGGGGGGGGGGGGGCAAGAAGAACAACAAACCCGTCGGGGTGAAAACGAAATGGGACAAACATTCAACTGTATACAGCGATTTAAGAAATTAATCAGAATCCTCCCTAATTTATATGTGTTATTTGGGGGAGGGGGGGGGGGGGAACTCGAGTCATTAAGTCCATCACAGACACTCTTAAGTCCATCATTTATAAAGGATACACAATTTCATAAATCTACATACATACAATGTATACATGTATACCAAAAATAAAGATATTTACCCGTCTCCACATGTAGATATAAGCGATGTCTACCAAGGTATACGAATCGCTCAGGACTTCGTCAGTATGATAGATGTCAATCTGTAGCGAGGAAATCGAGAAAAAAAAATATTACATTTATACATTTCAATTCCAGCACCTATTTGAAAAGTCGAGACAACGAACAGTGATCAATCTCATAATTCCCATAAAGAGTGCCGAGAATAAAAGTGGAGTAAACACGGATCCCTGAACACACCAGAGGTGGGATCTGGTGACCATGGATGTAAATACGGATAAAGCAACACTCACTTGATAACGGTCGTTGAGGGAAAACTTAAGTCGTATGAACTTCTTCAGTAGCCCGATGGTCACGGCAGCTGGACATAGCAGATAACGACAGTCCTCAGCCTACGTCATCACAAAGGAACATAATGTTATTATGATAAAAATCAGAGCGCATACAAAATATCTGGAATGCCTAAATTAAATAGTCTTCATTCTGAGAATTATTTCTAATACTAGTAATTTAATTTATATGAATGAGGAACTGTATTTCTACATTGTAAATTGATTTCTTTAATCCATTGTGGGTTAAAATTAATGAATGTCCATGACCCGATATCATTGAAAATTAAACCATCAATTAACGATTTTACAGTATTTCATTTTAAAATGAAGGTCATCGGAAAAGGTAAAAAAACCCACCTAGTATCAATGATATAAATTAACTTATCATTCTAAATATGCGATTTGCGAATTCTCCGGGTTTTTACCTCTTTATCTTTCGTGCCTGTACATTTCGAGGGAATTCTGGGAGGTTTTCCACTGAAAAAAAAAGAGTATTGTGGAGTTTTAAAACTGAAAATGCACAGGTATCGTGTCAGGTGATGTCCGAATTGAATGCCTTGTGTGACTGAACAAAACCATAAAAACTACTTCAAGAAAAAAAAATTAAACTCTTTCACACCAAGTTTTCCTATTTGTAACAGCACACTACATTAGTCAGAATCGTCTAATTTTACAATTTATCATCCGATAGGGTTAGAAATTACATCAAGTCAGTTAACATAAACTCTATCAATCAACATTAAAATTGAAAGTACATATTTCTGTTTATTCGTGATATTCACCTAAATGTCAACATAATTTCGTCTTATCAAATAACCGGTACAAGTATACAGTATATACATTTATAATTCCATAAAACTCTTCGCTATGGTGTACCCATTTTAAAGTAAAAACCCATTTACATTCTTAATGAAGACATGAGCGACAGTGAATTAATTAGAGCAAGTTTATATCCATTCATTCTCACTACATGTAACCGTTGGCCAATAAGAAAAAGACCAGCATTTTTTTTTTAATTTTGAACACAAGAGTAAGATTTCTACTGTAAAGTATTAGAAATAAAGACCTCATAGAACAAAAAATTATGATTTGAAATTACATGTACACGTATTAAATATGATATTAAAAAAACCCAACACTAAAACACTTATGTGATTGATTTTCATTTGAAGGAAAAAGCATGGCCACGGGGAATTAAAATCCCCGAAACTCCACATTTTGCCAAATTTTACTTCTAAAAATAAAGCTAAAATGATGCCCTCATACAAAAACATCAGTGTAAAAACAGCTTCATTCACAATAAGCTCTCGATGGTCTATGGGGGTTATTCTGACGTCGAATGAAGATTTATTTTATGTTTTAAAAGGTTCTACCAGACAGAACAAAAGAAAACAGCATCGCGAATCGGAGTACCCCCTCGCAACTTAGCACCGCAACAACGAACCCGATGTATTTTATATCGCGCCATCTAATCGAATTTTGCTGCGAGAGGAAACCACTATCCTCTAACCTTTGACCTAATTAGGAAATAAAAGGCTTCTTACTCTGGGCTGAGCTGCAGTGCCAGACTGATCTGCTCGTCCTCAGCGAAGATCACGCGCTCCCTCTGGATCTCTCCGTCATCGTCCGTGTAATATTCCGGCCTGTCAGGGTCATCCCACATGCTGTCCACATCTGGAGGGAAAACCCAAACAATTGCCAATGTTTTATATCATTTGGTGATTATTTTAATCGGAAAATGACAATAAAATTTAATAACCATCATACGGAATGCAACAATGCCGTATTTGTGCTAAATAAAGAATAAATAAATTTTGAATACCGGGGTATAAAATATAATAAATTACTTTTATAAAAAAAAAATCAGGAAAATTTTTTTTTATCCGAGATTGGTGGGAAAACATATCGTCTCCATGCAAAAACTTCTCTGAGCAAGACTTTGAAAAGGAAATATTATTTTCACTTGTTAATTCATAATATTCTAAACATATGAAATAAAAACCAACATCGCGACATTGCAAAAACTATCAGTGAAAATCTAAAAGAAATTTAATGTTTTATTCAATGACTTCAATCTACGATTGAGTTTTTATTAATGGATGCTTGTACATTATTCATTAAACATTAAAACATGCAAGGGAAGTATCATGTACATATTTACCTTGTTTAAATACTGATTGCTTCAAGTTCAATTTATTAACTCAAACCACATATAATGGTACATGATCATAAGGAACATATACATCATTACAACTATACACTTGTCAGAGGAAAAACAATTGATCTCCTTAAAAACATTTTCTTTTACGGAAACATAATCTCTTGGTTTTCTGATTTAAAATAAATATTTTAAGTGATTTGCTACTACTCTTAAAAAATGCATATTGCTAATTATATCAATCTTTCATTTCCACTTCATTGAATCCTAAAATTTTAGTTAAACCCAATAGCAAATTTAGAGAATATCTTATTTTTCATCATTAAAAGTGCATTTCATATTTCTTCCCCACCCTCCTATGAACACAAACAAACTGAAACATTCAAAGCAAAGGTTTACCTAGTCCTTGGTCTCTATAAAAGTCTCTTCTTCTTTTCATTTCATCTACAATACAATGGACACTCTTATATCTATCCAAACAAGACATTCAACTCAGATAAAGGAGACCTAAAAGTTCCGTCTGGATTTCATAAGAGCTGGTTGTTTTATGAATGGATAATGCGATTGCTACCATGCATATGAGAGAGAGAGAGAGAGAGAGAGAGAGAGAGAGAGAAAGAAAGCATGATTATACTGTATCTATAATGGGTTGAGGAATTACGAAACACGAGTCTAGTATAGAGCCTATAGATGTTTTTAAGTAGCTGAATATTATACGAAAACATCACCGGCAATTATATCGCTTGGGTTCGAATTTACAATTTTTTAAAGTATATTCCAACCCAGGTGATATGAATGCCTGTGGAAAAAATATAATCAACATGACCTAAACCAAATCCAGAAATAACACTGCACAAATAGATTTTATTTGTGCGTGCATAATACTCTTTATAAATATATTTCTCCATTTCAAAGACGTGACGTGTTCAGTTCATAAAAACAAATGAATTCTACATTTATCCAATCGTCTCACAAACAACACATTGATTAAATTCATTCATAAAACTCTTAAACTATCTCTTTCATGCAAGATCATCACAAACGCGCGCCTAATGTGATAACGCTGCCCGTCATGTGTATAGTTTTCCTCAGATGACTGAACAAAGCGGGAGGGTTTTTTTGTCTTTAAAATGGTGAAGGATTTAGCCTTTCCACATTCACCGTTTCAGAGCTGAGAATCCCAGTAATGGTATCGTTTTACGATGAACCGATGTCAGGGTTAAATATGGAGCTACACAACAATCAATACACCGTTAGTTAAGTCATTTATATTTCATGTGAAGTGTTTGATGTATCAGATGACAGGTTACCAGAGGAGATTGATGAACGACATTACGTAGTCAACTTCTCTGGGCTTTATATCCAACTTTTGTTTGCACTGGGTTATTTATTATTAAGATCATTTTATTATTATTGTTATTTTGTATAGCCTGGGAGCTATTTTACAGCATATTTGACTCCATATTGAAATTTAGTCGTGTAAGAAATTATATTTTTTAATGATTGTGCAAGTTTGATTGTGTCTTTCTTTTTTTTTAAACAAAGCCCTAAAAATTGCATCAGTGTGATATTCAAAATGATCGGATATCCTCCTAGATACATAACCCCGCCTCTGGTATAATTATGTCCAGGGGTCATGAAAGGGGTCCGTGTTTGCCCAGCTCTCTGTTTTGTATTGCTTATAGGAGTTATGAGATTGATCACCATTCTTTATCTTCACTTGTTTATATACGCATTTAAAAAAAAACACACCAAAATTTAGGAATAAAAATAATTAGCAATTATAATTTTTTTTTAAATTCTTATTTATACTTCTTAACAAAATTTATCTCACAATCATTCTATGATACAGATTTGAGGTCTACATTAATTATTCTCCCTAAGTTAACTGCCACGGTGATCAAGAGGTGGGGCGTTTGCACCGCATGCGGAAGGTCGAGGTTCGAATCCCGGCCGCGACAGACCTACGTTGGTAAAATAGTCATCAGGTGTGAATGTCACGGGTCCTCGGAGATGACCTTAAAAAAGGACGTCCGTGTTACGCTAAAGAACCCTCACTGCTCAACAGACCTAAGCCCTTCACTGGTCTTGAAAATTCTCGAGAGGGACGTTACACAAGATACAATCAATCAATCTTACTTTGAAACAATCCTGGCACCAGTTTATAAACCAAATCCTGAAGTGTATGGTCTAATCTGAAACAAAACCAAGGAGTCAAATTAAGAAATATCAGCATGTAACTGCAGTAAATACATATCTGAATGGTAAATATAACGTTTATTCCATACACAAGAAAATGAAATTGTGTTGATGCGTCCTTTCATCAAATTCTATTGCTATAATAATCTATACTGCAGTTTAGAGCATGTTTCAAGTACATATTCTATACATCAAAGTGAACACAGATACTCGATGCCCTTGATTAAATTGGACTCCTTTAAACTTGAGCTGAGGTTTGTAATGTGTGTGACGTAATTCACATCGATGAGGAGCGTCAGAAACGATTACGCGGTATGTTAGATCAGGCATGGTTTATTCTTGTACAGAACAGACTATACCGATTTTTGCCAGAAGATATTAAGCTTCCTTTATGCATTGATTTTTTTTCTTTCTGTAAAACAATATCCATCCCGCTTTAACACAGCAGCGAGGAGAATAAATTTAGGTCTGCGCTGCGGTGAAATTTGAAAAAGCAAAAACCTACGAAAGAGAGCTATGAAAATCAGCAGCAGCAAAGGAAGGAAAAAACAGTGCTTTTCCATACGAAGAATTACCGGCATATCAGATGCAGGGACGGATCAAGAAAACTGTCAAAGGGGGTTACCCAAGTTAATTACGCATTTTCTTCCCCAAAAAGGAGAGGGTTGAAGAACCCAAAAAATCGACCCAAAAAATGACTTTTTTTTATATCAAAAAACTTTAAACCAAATAAAAAGAGGGGTTTTAACCCATGAACTCCGTCTAGATCCGCCTATGTGATAAAAAAAAAATGCTACAGTCCATTACAACCCTCAATATAGCACATTTCCGAAGTATCAAGGTGTGTAGAATCACTGACGGTAACAGACCTCTGGTATCGATTGATTGATTGATTGATCGATTGATTGATGTTTTCCGCCACACTCAACAATTTTTCGGTTATCTGGTGGCGCCCAGTTTTCATTGGTGGAGGAGAGAACCCAGATACAATGTACCTGGGAAGAGATCACTGACCTTCCCGGCGAAAGTAAACTGGGAAACTTTCTCACTTACCGGCGCGAGTGGGATTCGAACCCGCGCCGACAGAGGTGAGAGGCCGTGTGATTTTGAGCGCGATGCTCTAATCACTCGGCCACGGAGCCCCCTCCCCCCACCCCCACCCCCTCTGGTATCGAAATACGAATCCTGTTCATAGCTACACAGTTTATGTGCAAGCATCGTATTGAAAGAGATATGGTTACTCTTCAATGACCCCAAAACCCGCCAATTTCCGACACGCCTACTTCAATGACCAGACATAAAGCTTGGACAAATGTTTTTCACTTAGAAAATTTATGAACATATAAAAAAAAATTCTTGTGGAAATGGAGGAACTCTAATTTTTGTCCTGATGACTTTTAGCTAATAATAATTGACCGGTTTACAATAAATGACTGACTTTGTAAATCTGAATCCAGAGACCTCTGTCATTATGACAGACCTGAAGCAGTCACCTGAATCATTTTACACTAGCTACACTCATCAATTCCTACTATTTATGTCAGTAGTCGATAGATTGACGTGCACAATTGTTATCATAGCCCCTCCAAGTTTTTATCAGGGATACTAGTGTTCAAGTCAGAAATTACTCTATGCGTTCGCTAAAAGATATGTTTTGACTTACGGTTCATTTGTCGAGAAACAACTTCGAGATATCTAAGGGTTCAAGATATTGGGGTTCAAATATATAAAGAAAACATAAATGGGACTTTAAACCCACTTCGGCATATTCAAGGTATTCGAGATATCGATGTTCGAGATACTGAAGTTCAACTATATCAGCGTCATGATTTAAAATAAAGGATAGATATACTACATATATATATACAATGTATATATATATATATATAATTATATATAACAGCACTAAAATCCAACAACACCCGATACCTAGAAGTTGGATCCACATATTTGGTCATGTCAGTGTTATGTATATATATATATATATATATATATATATATATATATATATATATATATATATGTGTGTGTGTGTGGATCTGGGGCCCGTTTTACAAAACAACTTACGACAAGTCGCAAGTCTTAAATTGCATTACACTGTTATTACTTTGAGTGAATGAAGTAAAACTTTTCTGAGGCTTAGTTTTCAATATTAAAAAAAAATATTTTGCATTTGGCGTGAATGATCTTACAATAAACTAGAAAATTCCAGTATGTAAACTTGGTCGTAAGTTCTTTTGTAAAACGCGCCCCAGCTCTTTGGACGAATCGGATATGTCCTAATTCGCCTCGCTCTTAGCATTGATTGGCAAAACTAAAAACCAAAAACATGTAGACTGTGATGTAAATACATGTACGTTTGTAGATTAGTGTAGTTGTAGTGCTAGGTGTATTTATATGTTGTTTTTGCTGTTTTGTTATTATTCCCTGTTAATATTGGCCACATTATGTAATTCTTTTCGTTTGTCCTGAAGAAGGGACAGGTCATCCCGAAAATTTGACAATCTGGTTGTTAATTAATATATATATGATTATATCTGATATGTTATACCTGATGTTGGTGAAGGGTTTGGTCTTGTGAACTTGGACATCACAGATCGGACAGAACTTGCTGGACTCCAAGTATCGGACAATGCAGGTTTTACAAACTGCAAGAAAAGATCATCATGTAATCAGAACTGACTTCTAGAAATATTCTGTCTTGCATTCATAATCTGACATCATTATCATCATCATCGCCGCCACCTCGTCGTCATTAGCAATTAGTTTGATAGCACTTAGAAACCGAGGCTAATTACTCGTGCTTCCTTCCTTTCTTCGAATTCTACTAAATGAAAAAATAAAGTTTATCCCATCGAAAAATGTATCTTCAAAAAGTGTATAGTCAATTAGTCATCAAACATGAATCTACAAAAAACTGTATAGTCATCAAAAATGTATCTACAAAAACTGTATAGTCATCAAAAATGTCTGTAAAAAAACTATATAGTTATCCAAAAATGTATTTACAAAAACCGTATAGTCATCAAAAATGTATCTACAAAAACTGTATATAGTATGAATCAATCAAATATTAAAATATTTCCGGTGATGCTCAATATAAACACTATACCAATAAATAGGATAGAGTATTAATTTTTCATTATCATTTCTCTTAATTTGGTACATGGTTTAAAAATTGCTAGAGTATGACCCCCCCCCCCCCCCAACAGAAAATGGATATATAGAAAATGGAAATATTCATTCATTCACTATCAATCAAAATGTAAGGTACATACATGTTTTGTTCACTTTAATAAAAAATGCATATAAAAGATCTGATTCAAAATTCTAATTTGTTTTTGAAATATTATCAAACAACAATATTCTTAAACAAAATAGAAATTAGCATAACTTTCTAATACTTTAGATATTCTAATTTAAAATAAGAAATGCAGTTCAGTCTAAGAACAATGTATTTACAACGTCCAAATCACTTCAAGAATCTTGAAGATAAACTCTTTTAAGTTTCAAAAATGACTTAAGTTCATAAGCAGAAAAAAAAAGCCTGTAACTTGAAGAAAAATTGTCCACTCAATATGAAAATCTTCATATGGTGAGTATAATGAGTGTACAAATTTTCAGAAAAATCCATGTACTCGTACCTTAGAACATGCACGGACAAAATCATGTCTACAGACAGACGGACAGACATACAGACGGACATGGTGATTCCATTATACCCCCAAACTTCGTTTACGTGGGGGGGGGGGGGGGGGGGGTGGAGGTTGTTTAGAAAAATAAAAACTTCCAATTGTTTCACTTTTACACAAAGAACAAAGGACTATCATGTGGTGACGTACTTGTGCAGACACTGAAATATCTTTATGTTGTGGGTAAATATGTATTTATTCGTTCATATTAATTTACATTAGAGTGTTTGCATGTTAATTAACTCTGTCAATAGTATCCTTTTTTCATTGCACATTTGCTTAATTCTGACATGAAATAAAGATTGCTTTGTCTTTTACAAAGTTTCCGTAGTTCAAACTAATTACATTTTCCCATTTCATGTAAAACTGAGCTATTGTCTACAAATGTCAGGCTTATAATTCACTCTTAGCCTCCAAGATTACACGAGAGAAATGCACGTCAGCGATTGCAATTGGATCGATAGTGACATTAACTAAGTGCTCGCGCACTTAATGACCCTTTCCTTACCTTACCGCGGTTAAAAACATGCATTATCAGGAATTCGCCGTTTAATCTACTTAAGATTTGACCTACATTCCACAACAGAAGCAGTTTTACTCAATCTTGCGTTTCTATTCTGCCGTTCCGCATCAATAAGCACAGCTCAGAGCAGTTTATGCGCTGACGTCACAGTAGGCCGTAAATTTCACACACAAAGATAAAGAAAAATGATTTTCTTCATCGCTTGAGAGCATTCCAGCTATTTATGAACGGTAATGTTCATAGTGACTCATTGCAAATTTGCGTAATTACACGCATCTTCAATACTACACATATATTCTCATACACTTCGTTCGAAAAGAAAAAAAACCAAAACCATTTATTCGATTAGTGATTCAGAAAACCCATTAAATTATCTTGTAAAGCTTTAAACATTAAGAAAACAATTAAGATAAACTCCATTTTTATTTGTGATGACTATCAAAGTTTTGATTAAGAAAATCAAAATAAACAAATTTCAAAAGCTACTTTTCGAAACCTTTCATATAAGAAAATATAACTGGATGTGAGCACGACTCTAGTTCGCATGTTTCCTTTCATTAAAACGTTTTTATCACCTAGATCGACAGCTGATAAACACAATGTCCTTTTCTATTTTCTCTCTAACCAGCACTAATCCTCAGCTCCTATGCTCAAAATCATCAATGGTATTCTTACTTATCTTTGATAGCTGCTTTGGAACGCATTCAACATTTCGGCAGTTCAGTACGAGTTCAGAACTTGATATGAAGAGCTAAGACCGCAATCGACATGTTACTTTACATAGGTTCATCTCAGGCAATGGCTTTGCTATTAATTACCATTGTGTGTATTGGCCCACAAGGATTATTGGATCAAGCGTAACTATTTATTATCTTTTGTAGAATCAAAGTTACAATAACACGGTGGGGAGGATTTACATGGCATAGTTGGAGAATTTCTCTGCAATGAGAACAACCAGTCTCGATGTTGATTGACAACTGGAATACCATACGGGAAAAATGTCCTCTCTATGAAAAGCAACATAATATCAGCACATTGAATTACATGCTTACGAAATGTAATTACATTCGATTCTTCAGATAGATGAAGACACATGAAAATGGGGGTGGGGGGGGTGCCACTGTATAAATTTTAGAACATATATTTTCTAATTGACAACAAATTTTGCACTTTTGAGTTTCACGACAAGGAAATGCACATTGATCGTTCAATTGTCTTAACTTTTCCTTGCAACCGTCCATATCAGCTTTACTGTGAAGACGTCTATAAAAGTAAAAGGAAAGACTATAATTATTGTAAAAGGGTTGTCCTTTTCGTATTTCAATTTTTAAAAGAAGATTTAAAATATTCTGTTATTCTTTATCATGCGACATTCGACATTCCATTTTTTATTCCCAATTTTGTGCAGACTTGAACAAAAAGACAAGTGGATCACGCAATTTATTTTTTAAAAATACATGTATATAAATTGAACTCCACATAATGCACTATCTATGCGTTACCCAATATATTCCATGGCTCTAATCTCCATTTTCCCTCCTTATTCGTCCCCGACTTTCGTACATTTAATTGGGATTATTCATTAGTCTTCGTGAACATTTCTTTTTACACAGTTTGTACTGCATATCAATTAAAAGTGGATTCTCAAAATTTAAAACACATGAATACACGAAAAATACTTCCATTTCCTTTTCTTTCTTTTTTTTCTTCATAATACAAATTTCACATATCCCTAGCTGTTTGCAGTTTGGATATTCCGAGAATATCGATAATTATCACAGTTAATTTTCAGTAAAAAGAGTCTTGTTAAAAAATTTTAAAATGTATTACTGGAAAGTCTTTCGAGACGTACAACACACATACATTTATAAAAGTCAGATAGAAAAGAAACGGTCAAATATTCTGCTAAATAATTATATACATTTATAATTGTAGAAAGTCTATTCTCTTAAAAACATTATGGGTAATAAATGTATTGCATATCAAAAGGACTTAGGGGCCGAAAGGTTTCTTATTATCATTGGGTGGTTTTGTTTTTTTTGTTTTTTGTTTTTGCTTGTTATATGTACATGTATTTATCTAAAGAGTATGTTACATGTATAGCATACGTCACTATAATAAGCTATTTACCTACTTCTTGCAATATATATTCTGCATTATTATTGACTACATTTAAACTGAGAGAGAGAGAGAGAGATTTAGATTTCATGTCTTCTGTTTTAATTTGTTTGAATTTAAATTATATTAGTATGTATATACATCACAATACAATAATTTTTTCTATTTATAATATACGTTGATGAAATAATGGGGGGGGGGGGGGGGGGGGCGATATACCGCTATAGTATTCGTTTCATTGTGGGGTTCGCCAGGGCGTTGTTTGCCGCTGCCTTATAGGACACTACATTGTAAGTAAACAGTTCTCATATCGTAAATGAATGCTACATACTAAAAGGTCTTAATCTGTATAATTAAAAAACAACTAATGGCTTGTTTGTTTTTTAAAAATCTCATTCTTATTTATCGGATTTGGTTCCTGAATCCGATATTTTAAAAAAGGAAAAGATTTCATAATTCCAAATTTATTTTCACTGTATACACGCTTACATTTAGACTATTTATAAGTTGTTTAACTTATATATTTCAGTAGTAGAAAATTAACACAGTATTATGGTTGCTATTAGCAGTTTCGTTTAAATCACTTTCAATCATTAAGGGGGCTTTGAGACACGTATTTTATCTACCGGTTGCCGCGATCTCTGTCAATGATTTTCCCATTCATATTCACTAATTTTCAGGACGCAATTGCACAAAAGTTACATGTAGCTAACTTTTAACTGACATTAACATCTAGTTAACATTACACAAATCCAAGAGCAGTTGGAGCAGTTCAAAAAGGAACTAAGTGAGGCGGAGTTATTTAAAAAACGTCGTTGTCTGCCTTTTATTGCAAGAGTTCTATAAATGAAAGCAGACACGTATTAATACGAGAAGGGAACTATACAAAATAAAGCCATAGTTTAGGTTTCAAAAGTCAATTATTCTCCAACATAAAGAGAACTCGTCGTGTTTAAGATATAATGCATCTATAGTTAAAAAAAAAATCATTTATATTCACCGCATGCCTTTGTATCAGATTACGGAAATAACACGGAGAACTGTAGTATAAAATGCTAATGGTCATCAAAACGTTTTATGCTGAGAAATATAAAAAAAAAAAATCAATGCTGTAGAGTTAATCGGCTTATGCTGCCGTCTTGAATTTTACAAGGGATTCGCTTGCAACGTATCTGAATTGTAAATTTATATTAGAAACTGGGGTAGAAGATGTTCATTAAAAATGCCTACTTGCAGCGGAGTTTTATATATAATTCTTCTTGACGGGGGACATCATGGTCTCTGTTTTAAAGGCTCGGAATGTTATCAAGGCAGAAAGCAACCGGCTTATCTTGCAAACGTTTTTATGAATGGAATTCCACTTTTGAGTAGTTACGTGGGAACGGAAACAAATTACTAGTAAATCCTTCCTCTTTTACCATCTCATTCTTGAGAATTCATTTATATATTGAGTTTTTGTATATTAAGTAAGTAATTAATTATAGTGACGTGTGTTATACCCGTAACAAAAACATCCGACTTATCGGAGTTTAAATTTACAATACATTTATAACGCATTACGCGGTACGGGTTTTTCTTCGTCGTTTTTTTTTTTCTTTTCTTTTTTTCATGAATAGCATGGTCAGTGTATAAATGACAACACATACATTTGCCTCGTGGACAACACTGCAAGCATTTCAAAAAATTATTTTGGAAGTTGTCTCTGTTTTCTGATGACATTTTGAATTAATAATTTTATCAATTACATACATATCAAGATATCAATTTGCCGGTATTGATACTGAGAAGTAGGTGTCGTATTGAATAGTTACTTCGAAGATCGATACTCTTAAGAATTTATCAACTGTTTACAATTGTGATACATATCGGATGTTACCTAAAAAAAAAACACCTTTAACTATCCAATTATCAGTATCAACTCCATAAAGAAGTTGAAAAAAAAACACACAAAAAAAACAAACAAAAAAAACCCCCACCAGTATCATTATTAACCCGATAAAAGTTTACATGATGCATTGTAAAAGTTAATGACATTTATAATTTTTTTTTTGTCCTTTCCGCGAACAGTATTGTACATGTATATGTAGTTTATAAAGTAAGAAATATTATTAAAGTTATACTTTCCCGTTAGAATCCGGGTTAGAATAGGTCCTCAGTACCCCTTGCTTGTCGTTAGAGGCGACTAAATGGGGGCGGTCCTTCGGATAAGACCTCAGAAAACCGAGGCTCCGTGTCACAGCAATTGTGGTACGATAAAGATCCCTCCCTGCTCAAAGGCCGAAAGTGCCGAGCATAGGCCTAATTTTGCAGCCCTTCACCGGCAATAGTGACTTTTCCATATGAGTGAAAAATTCTCGGGAGGGGCGTTAAACAATATAAAATCAATCAATCAATCAATTAAAGTTATACTCACATGAATGAAGACATTCCACGATAGTCGTTGCGTCGATTAAGTATCCTCCACACAGTACACAGATAAGGTGGGGGTTGAGGGAGGGGTTGACTTTGAGGCGAGTTTTTCTGTGCATGATAATGTTGACTAGAACATTTCCCTGTAACAACAGAACAAACATGTCATTTCTATAATATATTCAAACATGAGGGTCGTAAATCTTTAAAAATATGCTGGCTCTGAAATCTTTAAATGGATATGCACCGATGCGTATTGGCCATTTATACAACATTGGGGCCGTGGTGGAATTATCAAATGAACCTAAAATGTTACCAAATTTATAGATAAAATAGAGAATTTCATTATTACTGTCATTATTATTATTGAAAGATATTGACTCAATGAAATGCAGCCATGCTGTCTCCTTCTCATACAGTAAAGGACTTTAACGATATTAATTCCAAGGGTACCGTTATATATTTTACATCAAAATTGAAAATCAATTATTACATAAATATCAATAATAATAAAAAGGTAGCAATTGGTTTATTCATTTGATCACTTTTTAGTTCATTTCAATATTTTTTCAGATATGAATAATAATTCCTTCAAATTGCTTGTTTCACAATTTTATTAACGTGTATTTGGATAGACTTTTACTTCGTATATGGAAAAACAAACGCCCGTGGTTGATCTTCAGTTCATGCATTTTATTGCTTTATTTTTTATTCAACGTTGCTTAGCAAAATTTGATGATTTTTATAGAGAAACTCTTACATTTTTTACCCATGATTTTAAAGTATTGAAAACTTTGATAACATATATCCTTTCACCAAAGTAATTTGTATTTAATATGCCCACTCAGCGTGAATCAGAACCATGTAATTAGGCCACACCCACTTTAAGATAAAGCTCAACTTTTTATGCTTCCCTCGAGGTTTCAATTAATAGATATTGGGAATTGCTGTTTACACAAGCTTTCCAATTGACGCATTTTTCACGCTGAAATATGAATGTTCAAGAAAACATTTCAATGAACGTATCGGTATTTCCACATTTATCAGACTAGTCATAAAAATTTGATATTTCAGGAAATACAAGGTGTTTAATAACTGACAATATTCCTATAATTAGAATGAGAAATTTTTTAATGTCACATGAGATGCTCGAAGAATACAAAATCTCCCCAATTAAAGTATATAGATCTATATAAAATTCTTAGGCAAAGGACAGATTAGTTACAATTAAACACACATTCCCAGTCATTTCACATGTGCTTTGTGCAGCGTGATACGCATCTCCGGTTTATCAATCACAGAGAGCCCTAAAAAAAACAGGTCGAAATTACGTAACATCAAACACTGTTTGCGCATGTGTTACAATGTGTTAGCGTGCTATTCGGTGTAAAGTAATCTAAAATTTGATTACGACTGGGGGACGGTAAATTTCATTGACAGTCTTCTTAAAACCACAAATCGATCATTCTAAAGGCTAGAGGAACCCAGAAAAATTCCTTAAAAATTCTTTTATCACAGTGGCCTTGAATAATTTACAGCCTCGTTATGGGTCTCAAATGCAAACACTTAAAGAGTTAGCATGTGCTTGAGTTACGCATTACTAAGAAACATGTTGCGTTGCAAATACAGTATTGATGTCTATGTTTCTAAAAATTGATGATACCAGTATTCATCGATTAAATTGAATTTGTGTGACTTTATTTTATTTATTTCTACTGGGGGGTTGGGGGGTTGGAGGTTTCTTGAAAGCGAGATTAGTTGAGAGAATAGGGATATCATGTAGAACAAAGGTGTTGCTATTCGTAAACACATTTCAATTTCAATAGCAATGCTTTGAATACCAGAAATTAGTATGAAATTGAACGTGCAACATCTCTTTCAAAATTTGTTAAACGTTTTGAAGCGCAAATAAACGAAGAAGGAGGGGATGAATCGAATGACAAAATGCACTATAGGAGTGGGAGGAAAGATCAGACGAAGGTCTAGTTTTACCACTATGCCACCATTGGGGATGAGATGCGTGGCAAGTATTAAAAAACACCATTTTTGCTTCTCTGTCCAAAACTGTATCAAACAATTTGACTGTACATTATCGCGGGGAATTTTCATTCCTGCAAATACAGATGTGAACGAGAGATAAAACTGCAACCCATTGAAGCAACATTATCCATGGATCGAGATATCGTATTGTCATGAAAAATATCAGACAATAGAATTTAAAAAAAAAAACAACAAAACTTAAAGCCATGAATACTGGTGTATTATTACTTTTCGTATTTTTGATAATGGATTTTCAGTGCAAATTTCCATTCTGTTGCTTAAATTAAAGCACTATATTGTTCTTTATCGAGGACTGGCGATATTGATTGGAAAACATGAATTTTGGACATCCTCCACTGATGAATGTGTCCTTATCTATTTCAGTTTTATCGTGTCAGTCTTCAGTGGACCCCGTACCATTGATATTGACTTTGTTTATATTGCTGAAGTTTGTATATATTGTAGACACATCATATTGTATATTTGTATAAATACTTATAATATGTATTTTCTCAATACCGGTTGTACTATTGGTGGGAGAATGAAGAATTTGATTGATATTAATATATGAATTTCAAAACACCGCAGATGCAGATATCGAAAATTTTAACAGAATCCATTGTCCTAGAAAATATATGGATTTTATAAGTATGAAATATTCCCTCACACACACGCACAAATTATTAGGACTCGGGAATAATAACACTAATGGGTTTTTTTTTGTTTCTTGTAGTGGTAAAGCATGTCATTCATCGATCTGCGAATGGTACATGGTTTAGGACTAAATTAAAGAAATGTGATTTTCTTTTACCTTTCGTTAAAACCAAAAATTATTCTAAAATTCAGTTTCCAATAATTGAAATCTTTGAAATATCACAGGAAATACCAAGCGTGACCCCCCCCCCCCCCCCCCCCCCCACCTCCCAAACTCTTCACAATCCAGGTAGAATTTTCTTTCACGACAGTCGATACCAAATACAGGTATATAGGATATAGACTTATATAATAGTCAGACAGAAAACCAATTCCTTTCCCGGGGTTAGCAAACTTAAAAAATATAGAGAGAAAAATGGAATAAACCAAAAATCATGTACATGTATTATGAAGGCATGGTAATGACACGAGATGGAGGATGCTGTGGGAAAATTCAGAATCTAAAGTTACAACCAATCCGACACAACCGCAATCAAAGGCGACACTGCTTTCGCTGAAACAAATATCAAATAAAGGGAGTTTCACAAAATGAATGGTCTATGCTTCCATTTACTCTTGAAAGGTTCATAAAAAGTTTCATGGCACAAGGAAGTAAACTGGGGGATCTACTGGATTGATATTTTTTTATATAACTGAAGTAAAAATAAACAAACGTTTGTTTTTATTGATTCATCAGAATTCGATATTATTTACAACAACAGTTTCTGTGATTTTCTAGTATTTAAATATAGTTGGAATTCATCGTTGATCAAAAGTCATTTTAATTTCAACAAATATCAGAGATTATTCACGTGTCTAACGGTCGCATGCACTCGTGCTAATCCGAGATTCCTCTGACTTTTACCCCCGCTTTTATATTGTGACATTTGCACATGTCAGAGGAATCTCGGATTAGCACGAGTGCAGGTTAGTGTACATAGCTAAAGCGTTATGAAACTGTCATCATATTCTGTTCTTGTTGTTTTAGTCGTGCACGACTAGTGAATATAGCTAAAGTGTTTTAAATTCTGTTATTATTTAGTCATGTTTGACTCCACTAAATGAACTGCATTGTGTAATTTTCCATAGTTCTCTCATTTAACTTGCATTTCCCTGATGACTTTTGATGCGTATTATGTATATACTGTTTGTATGTATGTACTGGGTATATACTGTCTATATGTATGTACTGTGTATATATTGCTTGTATGGATGTACTGTGTATATACTGTTTGTATGTATGTACGGTGTATACATTGTATGTATGTACTGTGTATATTTTTTTGTATGTATGTACTATGTATATACTGCTTGTATGTATGTACTGGGTATATATTGTATGTATATACTGTGTATATACTGTTTGTATGTATGTACTGTGTATATACTGTTTGTATGTATGTACTGTGTATATATTGTTTGTATGTATGTATATGTACTGTGTATATATTGTTTGTATGTATATACTGTGTATATATTGTTTGTATGTATGTACTGTGTATATTTTGTTTGTATGTATGTACTGGGTATATATTGTTTGTATGTATGTACTATGTATATACTGCTTGTATGTATGTATTGGGTATATATTGTTTGTATGTATGTACTGTGTATACATTGTTTGTATGTATGTATATGTACTGTGTATATATACTGTTTGTATGTATGTACTGTGTATATACTGTTTGTATGTATGTACTGTGTATATACTGTTTGTATGTATGTACTGTGTATATACTGTTTGTATGTATGTACTGTGTATATTTTCTTTGTATGTATGTACTGTGTATATACTGTTTGTATGTATGTACTATGTATATACTGTTTGTATGTATGTACTATGTATATATTGTTTCTATGTATGTATGTACTATGTATATACTGTTTGTATGTATGTACTGTGTATATATTGTTTGTATGTATGTATGTACCGTGTATATACTGTTTGTATGTATGTACTGTGTATATACTGTTTGTATGTATGTACTGTGTATATACTGTTTGTATGTATGTACTGTGTATATACCGTTTGTATGTATGTACTGTGTATATATTGTATGTATGTATGTACTATGTATATACTGTTTGTATGTATGTACTGTGTATATTCTGTTTGTATGTATATACTGTGTATATATTGTATGTATGTATGTACTGTGTATATATTGTTTGTATGTATGTATGTACTGTGTATATACTGTTTGTATGTATGTACTATGTATATACTGCTTGTATGTATGTACTGGGTATATATTGTTTGTATGTATGCACTATGTATATATTGTTTGTATGTATGTACTATGTATATACTGTTTGTATGTATGTATATGTACTGTGTATATATACTGTTTTTATGTATGTACTGCGTATATACTGTTTGTATGTATGTACTGTGTATATATTGTTTGTATGTATGTATGTACTGTGTATATATTGTTTGTTTGTATGTATGTACTTTGTATATATTGTTTGTATGTATGTACTGTGTATATACTGTTTGTATGTATGTACTTTGTATATATTGTTTGTATGTATGTACTGTGTATATACTGTTTGCATGTAAATATTGCTTGTATGGATGTACTATGTATATATACTGTTTGTATGTATGTAATGTGTATATACTGTTTGTATGTATGTAATGTGTATATACTGTTTGTATGTATGTACTGTGTATATACTGTTTGCATGTAAATATTGCTTGTATGGATGTACTATGTATATATACTGTTTGTATGTATGTAATGTGTATATACTGTTTGTATGGATGTACTGTGTATATACTGTTTGTATGTATGTAATGTGTATATACTGTTTGTATGTATGTACTGTGTATATATTGCTTGTAGGTATGTACTGGGTATATATTGTTTGTATGTATGTACTGTGTATATACTGTTTGTATGTATGTACTGTGTATATATTGTTTGTATGTATGTACTGTGTATATACGGTTTGTATGTATGTACTGTGTATATATTGTTTGTATGTATGTACTATGTATATATTGCTTGTATGGATGTACTGTGTATATACTGTTTGTATGTATGTACTGGGTATATATTGTTTGTATGTATGTACTATGTATATACTGTTTGTATGTATGTACTGTGTATATACTGTTTGTATGTATGTACTGTGTATATATTGTTTGTATGTATGCACTATGTATATAATGGTTGTATGTATGTACTGTGTATATATTGTTTGTATGTATGTACTATGTATATAATGGTTGTATGTATGTACTGTGTATATTCTGTTTGTATGTATGTATTATACCATGAAACTCATGTAGTATTATCTAATTTGAGTTCCCGTGGGGATCCGGGTTAGAATAGGTCCTCAGTACCCCCTTGCTTGTCGTAAGAGACGACTAAATGGGGCGGTCCTTCGGATGAGACCGTAAAAACCGAGGTCCCGCGTCACAGCAGGTGTGGCACGATAAAGATCCCTCCCTGCTCAAAGGCCATAAGCGCCGAGCATAGGCCGAAATTTTGCAGCCCTTCACCGGCAGTGGTGACGTCTCCATACGAGTGAAATATTCTTGAGAGGGACGTTAAACAATATTCAATCAATCAATCAATCTAATTTGAGTGAAATATATTAAACTGATTTGTTGCGGATCCTTTTCTTGATTCGCCCATTGAAGTTATGAGAGTGAGCAAAGCTTATAAATATCAAACGCACATTTGAATCATTATTCTTTTATAATAGAGGCTAAATCAGAAAGTTCTTTCTCAATTTTAACACTTTTGTTTCACTTTCCAAAGGGTCCTACTACACAGAACCATAGGGACCTCTCCTACTACACAGAACCATAGGGACCTCTCCTACTACACAGAACCATAGGGACCTCTGAAGAATCCTGGGGATGTTTACTTATTATAGACTTCTCTAATCAAGGTTCTGTGTTTAGTAGGACCGCTTTCCAAACATTAAGCATTTCATTAACATTATTCTATCAAACTCCAGGCTTTCAAATTATCATACAACGAACAGTTGAATTTAAAATAAAAAAAATCGTCTTTGCTTTGTCTTAAATTTCGTTTTTTAAAAATACATGAGGGTATGAACAGCGACGCTTCACGCCGGCCTACTTCGTGAAGCGCATTAACCGGCGTGAAGCGCATTAACCGGCGTGAAGCGTTGAAGTTCATACCCTCATGTATTTTCAAAACATCAGACCTTGAAGACGACTACTACACCATATGAACCGTTCCATTCCCACATTAAACCGTTCGTGGGTACCATTACGTGTAGCATTAATCTACATACTAGCAAGTCATTATGATCAATCAAACAATACGGACAGTCCCTTATCGAATCTAAACGCAAAATAAATTATTTTTATTGAAAATAATCAGTAACGATTTTCAAATCAAAATTCTTGATTATCATTGAATTCATTTATTCACTTTGGATACGTTCATTTAGGTCTTACGTTCTAAATGATTTATCATTTTCCCAATAGTTGCTCTCCAAACAATTACCATTCATTACGACATGTAAATTTTAATTTATGTGATATGTATTCCTATTCAAGTCGTATCTAAAAAGGTTCAAGGCTCCAAACGCTATTCCTGCGATAAACCCATTCATTTTTTTTCGCAGTTAATTTAAGATCACGAAAATTAAATTGCATACGAACGAGTAATACGTATATCGCTCAAGTCCACAAAATTAATGTATGTGTCAAAACTACGAAATCTGATGCTCGCGAAATATAATGAAACCACAATGTTTCACGAAACATTAACTTGATTATAAAGCACACGACTACGGCGTATTATCTAAGCTAGTTCCGTTATTTACCAAATGTTTCATAGCAGTGCAGAAAGAACATCGATTTAAAAGAAAAATAAATTCCTGCAGAAAGACGTCTATTCTAAGAAACCTGCGGACAGATAAACACGATTGATTGTCCTCTACAACAGATTAACCAAAAAGCAGTAACTTTGTTATTCTTACGCAATTCATAATTCCCCTCTCTCTCTCTCTCTCTCTCTCTCTCTCTCTCTCTCTCTCTCTCTCTCTCTCTCTCTCTATATATATATATATATATATAATTCATCGAAAACAACCACTTTTCTAAATTATTTTCATAAACTCATCAAGATTCAATTGATAGTTTGGCTACATTTAGCTCTAAAACTTCATAGTTATTTCGGATTTCAAACATTTCGGTTGAGCATCACTGAAGAGACATTATTTGTCGAAATGCACATCTGGTGCATCAAAATTGGTACCGTATGAGTTTTACATAATAACTTTTACACCATTAACAGGACAAATATCTGCAGTTTATGGTCTCAGTGTAAGAACACCACACTCAAGGTTTTCGTTCCACTCGAAGGATAATATAAGGACATGGAATGCTAAAAGTTGATGTTAAAGTTTCATTACTCATATTTCTGCAAATTGTTGGTAAAAGTTTTAAAAATCATGAATAGAATTCATGTCCAGATGTTTTGTAATAAATGTTTTAGAAGTAATAAAAATTAGTGCAAAAATGAGTTCAGAATGATTGTTCTCAGAGAGGATATTTGTCAATGAAATATATATAGTAGAAAACATGAAAATGGACTCAGCTATGGCACTATGCTATATATATATATATATATATATATATATATATATATATATATATATAAGAAATAAATATGGCGTCCTGTTGCTGTGTAAGTCTTTAATTTATTCACCCAATCCTTTCCTACTTCGAGGAAATTATATTTTCACCTGCATCTGTAAACTGGGCCTCGGAAAGAAATATTAATGAAGGCTTCATACGATACCATATAATAAATTCAACTTTGTGGGGGAAATGGCATCAAATTGCCCCAGTGCCGGAGACGTACGCTATTTATCAGAATGAATTCCTCATCAGGAAAAGACATTTGAAAAGGTCAATGTCCGAGATATTTACGACAACGAAGTATGCGCATGCTTTTAACTTTCACTTTAGTATTGTGTAATAAGAGAATTTCTTCCTACATATGTAGATGCACATTCTTCTAAAATATTTACGATGATTTACACGCAGGCATTACGTATCTTTCGCTGATACCAAGACAAAAATATTCGATTTCTATTTTGATTTTAAAAATCTCTATTGAAACTACAACAACTTTTTTTTAAGTCAACGATTTCTTTTTCATATTGAATAAGGAAGGTTTTACTTTTTTGTTTAACAACTTCAACGTGCACCTGTGGCTTGGCTTCATAACATGATTTTCATTCAATCGATGTCACGAAATACATACACATGGATATTCTTAGCTTTATCAAAAAAAAATATGCAGCCAGAACATTGCAAATCAAAATATAACTTATCTTTCATATACGAGACTTGTATATATTTTATATAGGAGACTAGTATCTATTTCATATATGAGCCTATTATCTATTTTATATAGGAGCCTATTATCTATTTTATATAGGAGCCTATTACCTATTTTATATAGGAGACTAGTATCTATTTTATATAGGAGCCTAGTATCTATTTTATATAGGAGCCTAATATCTATTTTCAAGATTTACATTGTTTTTTTTAAAAACTCTATCAGGACAAATCCAGGCGGTTAAGTCCTTAAACGAATCAATATACCAATCACTTATTTTCAAGTAATCATATTTTCATGGGTGGGGGTGGGGCAGTAAGTATATTCACGGGGAACTTATTTCGTGGTCGAAGATTTAATAGAATTCTTAATAGTTCAGGTCATCTTCGAGACGGATTTCGTGGTTATGTCCGTTTTCATGAAAACCACAATATTTGGTCCCGCGAAAATTAATGATTTTACGATTGCTGATTCTTATAAAGAACATGATATTCCATGGAAAGTAAGGTATGTTAAGATTATATACGTAAAGTATATATTATATAAAACCCACTCATCAAACGGCATGCATTAATTAACTCTTTTAGTTCAAGAAGAGCATACAAAAATTAACTCTCTCTATCCAACACGGCCATGAAAAAATCCCATAAATAATAAAGTATATTTACATACGAAGAAATTACATAAATGATTAAAATAAAGAGACATTGCGATATTACGTTAAATAGTGGAGAAGATTTTCACCACACGGTTTTCTCGCCTCCTCAATTAAGCCCTTGATTTGTTCCGCTATCGGACTTTGCACAAAACCTTTAGCAAATGTACTTTTATATGAAAATTTACACTCCGTTTAATATTACCAGCACAATATCCACTATGTCGTCCTACACGTTTTTTTAAGAATTTTTTTTTACAACGATGTTTTATTGTATGGTTAATATTTATAGCGCCGAATTTGCATACATCAAACGAATATAACATTCAAACAAAAAAAAATCACAAAAATACAGATCAACTACGCACACCGACCGACTTCAGGGATCTATTTTTACAATCTGATGCGCGTGTTTACAATAGATCTGAATAAAGCGAGTCGGTGCAATGGTATTATACACATTACGCAATGTCGGCGGAAGTTCGGGGTCAAACTCGCTCACATGCAGTCGTACAGTGTGTGAATCCGATCACTGCATCAGGACTATAGTATTTCATATAAAATACATCATGCACTTAGAAATCATTACCTGTAGGTTTATGGTTTCACAACAGGACTTTCTCTATTACATGTACCATAGACGATATTGCTATAAAAGCCTTTTATCCGGGTTTTCTTTTTCTTCTTTTTTACTTTTCAAGGTACGTGTATCTAACGGGTTTAGAAGTTATCGAGATGATTGTCAAGACCTTGCATTGCTGTGTTGCTTTGCTTGTTTCGTGTCATGCGCAAACACACTAGCCTACACATGACGATATCCACGCTGATGATAAGAAATCGTCAAAGCACTTTGCAAAACCATGCGATTATTTGGGGAAACATGTGCGAGTAACAAAGGGTGGATGTGTAGTATTTTGGGGATAAAAGCAAATAAATTAGCATGCAGTAATTACACTTTATATCCGATATTTGTGACTGCTTAAATCATACCATAAAATTAATGAACTGATTGCATTTTATTTATATTTTGCAATTTACGGGTTATGCAGTCGTGTTGAAAGATGAGTGTTTTTATTGGAAAATAAAATACACTCAAATAGTATAGGTTTATTACTGGGAAAAAATGTTAATGTAAATGTTATGCAATTTATGTTATCGTCGATGGAGGCCATTGGATATTACCGTTAGAATGAATTCAAAGTAATTTAAGATTTCATTTACAAAGCACAGCAACAAGGTTTAAATGTTTTCGTGTCGACGAAATCTCCGAAAATCGACCTACACCGGTTTTCCAAGCCATTTTTGTATGCAAATTACAAAATATCTTTTTGAAGAAAAATTCTGTGTTCACATTACACCCTATTCCTACAACTAATACCACCATCAAGGTGAAAACATTTTTTAAAAGTTTTATTTTGTGAATCGAGGTTTGTATTTCCGCTACCGTCCCTGATCAAAGTACGGGGTTCAGTTTCAGGTTGTGCATTGTGCCGGGTCAACCAAGGTAAGAGAAGTCAAGAATCATTTCTTTGTTGGGATTATAAGCTAGAATACCGATTCAGGCTTCTCAATGAATGTAAATAAAAATGCTCCAATGCACGCAAGAAGCTACTTAAATTCAGTGTTCTTATAGTCTATATAAGATGTTCAACATTAGAGGTTTTAGTATTTCAGGACCGCGTGTACCAATTTAAGAATTCCATATCAGCTATAACAGAAATATTTTTTTATTATATATCTTACCTATTGACGACACACAATAATTATTATTAATGATTGATACTTTTTAAATATGTAAACTGTTTAATATATCAATACCGAATAATGAAACTGATGATTTTAAACCGTGGATATTGTTCATTCGGTGACTCACCCCCCCCCCCCCCCCCCCAATAACTAACATACAATTTATTTCACTCCTTTACATACATGTATCTGTAATTTCTTACTACAATATACCTGTACAACACTAAATGCAATCTTGTAGCCCCATCCGATTTTTTTAATTCTGACATTTTCGGGATAAAAAAAAATATTGGAGAGGGCTACACTATTGCAGCTAGTACAACACGTGTACAAAATGTAATTAGTTCCGTGAAATTAATTGGTTCTGTGAAATTAATAAGTTCTATGAAATAATCAAATCACAAAGATGATTATGAAATCGCAATTTTATTCCAAATTGTAGACACGTAAAAGTAAGAGAATTTATTACGTGTTTTTAATTAACATTATGTGATTTTAACAGGATTCGTGTACATGGTAAGGACTAACATTACCTCCAAGATTGGGAGAGTCATATGAAATCTTCCATATTTGAAATGTTTTATTTCATACTTAAATTCTCGTGAGGCAATATTTATGACCATTTTCCTTACCACCAATTCGTATAGTTTAACGTCAGAAATAAAGCATTTTTTTTTTTCTCAATGAAAACGTCACTTTTAGTGCTTGCTTTTTTTCCATATCATCGAAAACAATAGAAAATAGTTTACCATTGACCACTGTTTGAAAGATACATTTATAGTAAAAATACCAGTCGTGTTTTCTAGTGCTCTCTGTATTTGTGGAAATGGTACGTGATACAAAATGGTGTATTTGTTCTTTCTACAATTACATGATGTCATATGTTAGGTTTATCAAATGTATATATCAGAAAGGTGTGTGCGTGTGTGTGATCTTCATTTCAAAAAAATTACTTTTGCCTTAAAAAAAAAATGAAAGTAACTTTACGGGCTAAATAATTCCTTCGCGAAAAATGCGCATAAGTTCTTCTTTTTTTTCACGATTAATCAAAATATGTCGATAAAAAAATGCATGAACTCATAACCATTCATTACGTTTCGTAAAAACCAAGAAGAATTCATGCAACAAATTTATCCTTAGCATAGGTTCGTTATTGCACTAATCACACTAAGTATGAAATGTTATAGGTTACGATGATTAACAAATAAGTTGTGTAATCCACATCTTTTATATACAGAATTCCTTTTCATCACACCACAATTTAGACCACGTGATATTATATATGAAAGTCGTGATGCAATTATTCTGCTCGTAAACTTCTATATACATGTATGTCATGTGGCTTTCACATTTCTACACGTACAATAGTTTTAATATAGTACGATTATTACTGGAGACGATTTCTTGAAATTTACAGACGTATACATAGTCTTCTGATAATTGGTTAATATTTTCTTAGGTTGAGTAATGCACCAGAGAAAACTCTTATACAATATGGATTGAAGCTTGCATGTTCATGAACCCGATGAAGTAGATAGCTATAAAAGAGACATGAAATATATTCCTGATATTTATTTTTCCGTTTATAGTTCGAAAGGAAGTGCGCCATCATGATCGTATGTTATTCTTCCTTAATGGAAATTTGTGCCGTGAAAGGAAAATTTCCTCCATACAAATCAAATTTGAATGTACAGTTTTAATTTTTCTTACATGATGACACGCGATACAATTATTCATTCATGAATATATTTGTAAGAGCTTTTATACGTTGTATAACCTATGAAATAGATTATAAGATTTATAAAAGCTTTTGCATCCATAAAATTTACCGGTCGCGGTAGCTCAGAGGTGGAGCATTTGCCTTGTAACCGAGAGGTCGTGAGTTCGAGTATCAATTGGTCTTCTTTCTGTATAGAGATGAATAGCTGTCAATTTCAAAATCTCGTTGCAATAATCATGGTGATGAGAACTTACAAAGTAAGGCAAGTCTCTATTGAGACATTGTTTCCTTTGAATTTTCTGAAATATCAGTTTCGTTATTGAGTACTTTTGAAAAATCTGGTCAGTTTTGTCAAATTGTTGTAAAAACTGTCAAAAATATTCATCATAAATTGATAAAACTTTCAGTTTATTTACCATTTAATGTACGTGTTATTCTATGGCAGATGGGGTTTTTAAAAATATTTTCTTTATCAATTTTTTTTTATTTGCCTAGAGCATATCTTTATCGCATTTTACCGTATTGATATGTGGCCTGCACGTTCTAACTTGCTGTACCACATTACAGATAATCCATGAACTGTCGGACATAGATGCCGCGACCTCAATATTACCGTCGGACCAACGATGACCTTCACTTCAATAACACATCGAACCTCCCCATATAGCAGTACGACACAGATGTGAAATCTTCCGTAATTTTGAAAATATTCACCTGTCTTATTAGCTCGAGGGATAACACAACAAAGACATTTTATATGGATGGAAAGTGGAGGATATGTGCAAGAATATTTTGATATTGAAAAGTTTCAAATTACTTATTATGTCAAAAAGGAAGAATTTTTAAAATGCAATTTTAGCAGAAAGTAATCTGGGAAAAACTCGAAATCCCTGCTAGACTCGATCGAACGAACAACCAATCAGCAATTTATATGCTAACCTACTGAGCTACCCAGCTACGCAATTAGATTTAAAAGAAATCTACATGCATTACTGATATCTATATTTTCATCCATGTTTCAAAAGGAAGTCATCCATTATGACGATGTATCATTCATCCTTAAAGTTACACTGTTCCATGTGACTCGCGTGTTACATACGTAGACTCCTGCGCAGATTTCGTAATTATTGTTACAATAAAATTACACATTTTTTTTTCTTACTGAATGACGCAAAATCTTAAATGTCCAACACCACATTATCATTACACATATTCCATTGTCTTCAACAATAGCTATGGGCGTGTTGCATATCTACCAACCACACAACCTCCTTAACTTTTTCTGTTAAGATATAGACACCCAGGTCTCGCACATGGCCGCAATATTGTTGTTTTATGTATTAAAAAAAAGAATGGAATTAATAGGTAATCAAATTTGATTCTTTTCTATGTTTTAAGAACCTGTGCCCAATCCTTTTGTCTTTTAATATTTCAACAATAAAATATGCCCAATTCATTATTTTCATATTATTATCGTCAAGGTTATTATTTTTTTTTCAACGGAAAACTTTAAATCCTTTATGAATAGCAGTAAAACACAACACTAATCGGATGAAGTCATTTTATTGCCTTCCTTATTTTTCTTGTGGAGAGAGCTTTTTGCTTTGCCAAGTATTCCGAAAATCTTTGGCAGATTTCCACGAATTGAAGGTCTGTCAAATACATCACACATGTGTACCAGGGGGGAGGGGGTGTAAAATTGTTCAGTATTCATTTCATCTGACGTATATGTACTTCCTTTATTTTAAAAGATATAAAATTGATATTTATGTGTTTATTTCACTTTCTGAATACTAAATGTGAATAAAAAACGAACCATGCTTATCATATTAAATTTGCACCTGTTTACACACACTACGCTACATTTTATTGCCAAAGGTTCAATGAACAGATCTAAGGTAATTAACTAGCGTTTATCAGAAAATAATGAACATATACACAGTATGGAAATTTGCCGCATATACATACAGTCTGTATTGCGAGATTTATTAAATGAAAAATACTATCAATTTACATACTTTTTCATGTAAATCTATTTAGATTGATAATTATTATCAAAATTTCAAAGTACAGGTGTAGTATCAAAGATTATGAGGCATTACGAGGAAAAGCAGAAAGATATAGATTTAATTACACGAAGAAGAAAACTGCAAAATTTATACATAAAAGAAGTGTTACGATCAATTATTTCATAAACCTTGATGATTCTTTGAGCAAAAATATACACCTGTCCATGATCCCATTTGGGTGGTACAGTAATGTCCTAATGCTATCACATTACGGTGGCAAATTTCGTTTAACCTAGTCAAAACTAAGACATCTTTAACTAATTCTTAGCTGATAAAAATCACATTTCGTTGCCTAGCATCATCAATTAAGTGCCCATTCAAATCATATAACCAACATTCGTTGTTTAGGACTGGGATAACAAGCGGGAGGCCGGTGTAAGGAGATGCTGTAATTTATTGCAAACGGTTGAAAGGTATCACTCGGATTGTATATTTCATACCTAAGTGCCGCCGACACCCCGATCCAAGTTCACTGCCCGATCTTCTTTATCGCCTTTCTACGCGTTTTCTTATTCGCCGTTGGACAAATACGAGTCTGTTGTTCACAATATGTAGGGTATATTTTTACTGTGAAATAACCATACACAAGACAAGCTGAAAGAATAGAAGTTTAAGATTTTCATAATTGGAAATTATTAAGTAACATATCGTCAACGTATTTTATATTTGATAAACTTAAGGTTTACGGCGAAGTCCAAGTCGATGCATGTTCTCTTCATTGTACACAGCTTTAAATCAACTCACGGAATTTATTATATTCACTTCAGTATAAAATTCACGGTTTTATGTCCAATCTATATAAACGTTATGAATAAATTATTTTCACCGCTGTCATAGTTTCACGGATTTGACCTACAGGAAATAGGGAAATTAAAACTGTAGCGAAAATAAGCCTGTATACAGCATCAATTTTCAAAACGATAATGTACGTATTTATGATCTTAAAAACGAGTTCGACGTTTGCAATTTTGTTACCTCGGTAACCAATCAATACGACCTTATTTTAAGGAATCTGATTGAACAGCGCTAACGTCCCACGGAGACTATTTCATTCACACGAAGACCAGGAGTTGTCAGTGAAGTGCCACGCTTTTGACCTATAACTCAAGTCAAAGCAGAAAGAGAGAAAAAGAAGGAAAGAGAGGGTTCATCCTTAACAATACGTGACAATGGACCTGGATTTTTACGACTGTGAGACCCGCAACTTCCATCTCTAATGCGGAGCGTTTAGTGGAGAGAGAGGGGGAGAGAGAGATTGGTTATTAAATCCAGTAGAATGAAAATCTCAGGGTTACAATTTCGATCACAAGCGGTGGTTTTCCAAATCAAATTCACGAGATTTGTCTCCCCAAGTTTGGTGTTTTTGTCTAATATACGCATCTGTTAATTAGATCAGTTCTGATAAATCACACGTAGCATAATTGGCATTGATTATCATGAATGAATCTAACAGCTTAACACCGTCTCGTAGGATATTATACATTTTAACTATTTGCAAACTGATGGTCCTCACGGTAGCAGATATATTGATCGGGTTTCCTCTACAATCTGAATATGCCTCCATATTCCGGTAATAAAAGGCCACTCCTGCCCCCTACATCGTGGGAGGTAACACCGGAGTCACGAAATCACTTTATTGATTGATTCTCCATCAGCATAATGGCGCTGTACAACGTACGTAAACCTACCCAGACTCGCGTAGGTTCCCCCCCCCCCCCCCCCCCTGTTTCCTGTCTCTGTGTATTCCATAGATATTACGTCTTTTCTCACTGTACAAGGACAATCATATGAATTTGCACAAAACCACCGGGTCCCCCCCCCCCCCCCCCCCAAGAAATTAAATAAATATAGCAGTCAATTTTTTCTCTTCTTACACTTGATTTTTTTTTAAATCCTAAGTGTATGAAATTTGGAAAGACTGCCGCTTATATGAATACTTAACGTGGAAAGGTGGCAACAAAAATCGTGTGGTGGAGGTACATTTGGACATATAGTGCTATATTAGCATCTATACTGTCATTTAAAATAGATGCCTTTCATTTACGAGAAATAGTTAAAATTGCAGTTATATTAGTTCGAGTTCGGGATATTGTGGTCCTTCTGCACAAGTGTTAAAGCACTTCGGGATTTCGACTCGTCCAGAGCGGCCAAACATAACTTTAAAAGTAGTGGGGTTTATTGTTTGGTTTTTTTTTTTTGGGGGGGGGGGTCTTTTTGTGAATCGCCTCTATTTTATGATTAATGGTTGCTGTGTTGTATTGCATTTCTTTCAGGTACCAATTCCTTGTCTTGGCATTCAGGCTTGGGTTTCTAAATTAAAAATCTTAAATTTTTCTGTTACTTGAACGCTAAAAATATGCCTTTTCTGAAGCAAGCGTTTTAGTACACCAAATCCATTGTTTCCATATTTATATTGTTGTGTTGACAATGAAGTTGCTGTTCTTTGTAACAAAATATTATTCTGTGATTTTGTGTCTGTTGTGAACTTCATTACTTTTATCATAACTCACTGCGTAATTAAGCTACATGTAAATATTAGGTTAATTTAACATATTGTAATTATGTAATCATCCGTGGTTTCCCCAGGGTAGTCAATTTGGAACCTGTTGATTGATGATGCATTGGTGTGGGTTTGCCCAGATGTGTTGTGATTGGCCTCCCGCAAATTCTTGCTGTATGCCACGGCCAATACTCGCCAAATAAAATTTAAAACCTGTCTTGCTGATTTCCCGGGATACAATAAATGGTAAAGATGATCCGAATTGTCCCCCTAAAACTCAGTTTGATTCTTTTAAAGGAAAGTTTAGTCTACTTTGATCAAACGTTTTAATATATATATATATATATATATATATATATAAAGTCAAAAAATAAAATCCAATTTTTTTTCCCCTTTATTCTACTCCGATACCAAGAAAAATAATTTATTGAATATATATATATATATACATGTATATATATATATATATATATATATATATATATATGTGTGTGTGTGTGTGTGTGTGTGTGTGCGTACACGTTATTTTTGGACAAATGTTGCTAATGTTTAATCATTGGATATGCATGACGTCATAACTGTTGGATTGATATATAGAACGCCTTCGTTACTACACTCAGTAGGGTTTATTGTATTTCCCATTGTATCTTGTATCTCTCATCGCATCTCCCATCGCATCTCACATCGCATCTCTCATCGTATCTCTCATTGATACGTTACTGATAACAATATCGATCTTGTTTGCCACGTTGACCAGTTTTTTTTTAAAATGTAAATAAAAGAAGAAAAGTAACAAGGTATTACGTTATTGGTCTACAAAAATGAAACTGAAAACAAAACCCGATACATAATATACTGTATAAATTGAGTCTTTTCTTAAGCTAAATTGTAGAAAATGGCGGTTTTTTTAAAAATACGTATCTAAATGTCTCAAAGATTTCCCTCGAAATTTCGCGTTTTTAAGGGACCAATTTAGGCTTCTATCCTATATAATTCTTTCCCCAAAAAATTCAATGTGGAAAAAAATTACTTTCCCAAAAGTACTAGTATGCATATATCCTTTGTTGTATGTTAATTGTGTAAATATATTTCGCTTAATGCATCGTGTGTATTTACAAAAATGTTAATCAATTAAAGCTCAGCTTCGTCTGTTTGGCGTAAAGGATAAGGAGAACACAGGCCGAACGCGATTTCTTTTCTTTCACCTGACAGAAGAGTCTTATCGGATGATTTGTACAAAGCTAGCGTGTATTTATTGTGTTTTACTCGCGGTATCCTTTTAGTTTATCGCTCTATACTGTAATTTGTATAGTCTACCAGAATCACTCTGGCGTCGCGTTGAGACACTCGAAAATAACGACTTTTTGGAAACCAGAGAGATTACCTAGATTTCGTTTATTTACATCACAGTGATATAAATAATGTGTACAAATCGGTCATTAACAGTCCCGATGGTCTTTGGGGGAAAATTCCCCGCCTCATTGGCATTCAAATGTAACTTTGCGGTGCAGATCATTTTCAATTACGATTTATTCCACTATAAATAGATACAAGCTTACCCAAACACAGTCGTATTTCCTTAAATGTTATATAACAAGTTACACGTGACGCAGGTCGTCACACATTGTGATGTATTTGGAAATATTTAGAAAAATGATATATTTTATGCCTCTACACAATTACATCAATTGATATGCATATCTAAATCGCACAGAGTGAAAGTAATTTGATTTATGAAAAATCATCCGCGCGTTTTTGAAAATGATTCCGTGGGATACTATTTACGGATTGTTGACTATAATATTATATACTTTGAAATCAGATTGATAATTACCATGTTCACTATAGAGACAAGGCGCTGGTCTATAAAACGCGAGGTGCCTGTTTATACAGCCCATTGTTGTTGTTTTTGTGGGTCACGTGATAACCTTTTAAGTTGTACTTTACAGAACAAAATAAGAGTAGGGACATACAAAATTAATCTGTATAACACAGGTTAAGTCCAACACCTTTCTAAAACGCATTAAAGAAATTTATGCAAAAATTTGAATATTCATATGACAGTTTTACACACCACTTCCTTGATAGACTAATTAATATCACGCTGACAACAAATAGTTCGTCTCTAAGTAAATGATGCGTAACTTCTACTTAATATGATGAAGGTTTAATCCAGTCTAGCAGTCTTATGTAATTTTTAATATTCTTGAACCATGAAAATTGTTTTAATATCATTTCAATTTGGCACCATCTTCTGTACTTGATCGCATATATTTCCCATAACACAACAATAGGGGTTTTTCTTTTGTTACCCAGAGATGATATTTCTAGTTAAAATAAATTTAAGTTTAGAACACAATTTTGAAGACTAATTCGCATGTGACCGTTTGAATTTCATTCTCATGACAGGGTGTAAAACATTGAATCCTAAACGGATCAGGTTAACGCGCACATACACACATTTACAGTTTTATAAAAACATGCAAGAGATGTTAAATTGCAAAATATTAAAACATGGGTTACATTCAGATATCTAATGTGTTTGTTATAAATACATGTATTACATGCAGATATCTAGTTTGTTATAACTACACGGGTTACATGCAGATATCTAGTGTGTTTGTTGTAAATACATGTATTACATGCAGATATCTAGTGTGTTATAAATACATGTATTACATGCAGATATCTAGTGTGTTTGTTATAAATACATGTATTACATGCAGATATCTAGTGTGCTTGTTATAAATACATGTATTACATGCAGATATCTAGTTTGTGTTATAAGTACACGGGTTACATGTAGATATCTAGTGTGTTTGTTGTAAATACATGTATTACATGCAGATATCTAGTGTTTGTTATAAATACATGGATTACATGCAGATATCTAGTGTGCTTGTTATAAATACATGTATTACATGCAGATATCTAGTGTGCTTGTTATAAATACACGGGTTACATGCAGATATCTAGTGTGTTATAAATACATGTATTACATGCAGATATCTAGTGTGTTATAAATACATGTATTACATGCAGATATCTAGTGTGTTTGTTATAAATACATGTATTACATGCAGATATCTAGTTTGTGTTATATAGGGGATTCTACAGCGTTAAACATCGTCAATGTAGCCCTTACTAAGAACATTTCTTTCAACTTTTTGTAATTTTGTACACGTAGATCCGAACCATTGTGAATTATCTGCAGCTGTGTACTAGATGTTTTATTTTGATACATGCCAGGGACTACACGCAAATGTCAATTAACTGCAGTAAAATTGAAATTTCAAAAGTACAAAATTTTGATAAACGATATATCTATAAAAATGGATATGATTATGATAATGAGTGATATTTGTCATTCTGTACAATGTGATGCAAAAACCTTGGCAAGTTTGCGTTTTAAATCTAATTTTTAGCTTAAAAATCAATTGCATAGTACTTGGCATTGCTATTTCATCAAATCCCTATCTGAAAATTTTACCCTACCAGAATTATGTCATATCGTTACTTTTCCATATTTAGTTTGCGATTTTCCCAGAGCTTTCTTTTTTCTTCATAAAACAAAAGGCATGTGAGTATATGCTTTACAACTATGCTTTGTAACTCTTATCTGTTAAGTGTGCCTTACACGGCAATTATATAGAATTTACTCGCATCCAATCCTAACCTTTCGTTGAAATTGGCAATTATCATTATGAAAACGGTGGAATTGAACTCAACTTTTTCTTTTCCACTTGTTCCTCCCTCCCCTATTAAAAATACTTCATATACAAGCATCATTACAGAGTTCAAAAACTGCGTCGCTTACTGATTTTCAAAGAAAGGCGTAAAACAGGGATAATTTTTTTTTTACCATCTCTTTATACAGACAAATTTTACAAATGTGTTTTTATTTTGTTGTCATTTATCATTGTTTATTGAAGGCTAAAAGCATTTCGTGCCGTATTGTCTCGTCCAAATAAAAATGTATGTTGACATATTTAATGGCCAATTAAACTATGGCGCTGACCCCCATAAAAACCTCTGCTAAACGTGTGCACGGCTATCTAAATGAGCATTCTATGCGCAGGTAACGAGATTTACATCCTTTGAAAGGCTGTCTAACTATATCTGATAGCATGCGTGCTAATTAGTGATTTAATTGATTTCAACATAACTTATTTATGCGAATTATTGACGATAATGTGAATAGTTTGGTTGTTTTTACTATCAACGTGATGATATTTAAAAAAAAAAATATTCCTTAGAATAGGGTAGGGATAAAAATATGCATATGGATACCAGGATATCGTTTCAAAACCTGTATTAATTTCTACACGCATGCCCTTGAAATCACAGTGCACATGTATAATTTTTTTTTTTTCATTTATCCGCATGTAATTGAGTTGGGTTTCTTTTTTTTAATTTAAACAACGCGGTCTCTTATTAGTGTTCCGGACAGGACCGGAACAAGTGCTTCCGAATTTGGCATTATATCCAGGACGTTCACCATAGTTTGTGTAAACTTCTTCTCAAAAGTCAACACACGCTCGGCGTCAGTCCCATTATCACAGAACACGTGAAAAGAGCTAAATGAATTTGACTGAATACGACCACGCTGTCTAGAATATAAATAGCAATACATAAACACTTACCAGGGAAGACGGGCTATAAAAAACAAGTTTTCAAAAGACAACAAAATCCTAACTTTGATGTATTTTATTTTTCCTCAACATTCAGGAATTCCTCTTTTAATGACGTAAACACATTATGCAATATATACGCAGAGAGAAAAGAGATCACAGGCCCCCTTGTGTAAATGTATATAGTTTCTATCCAAATAATGACCATTTTTTTTAATTAATGCAAAAAAAAAGAAGGCTGTGAGCGGAATAGAGTTCAATAAACTGACATAAAATCAATGCTGCGATAGAGATTAGCTGTGGTCCCGGGGTTAGCCGAGGACGATTCCGGGATAAATCGATTTTCAGCTTCCGCTTTTGCCTCAGCATGGCGCATGTGCACTCTGTCGTGTCGAGTATAATATCAAATCTACGTACACCACCGGCGGATGTAGGTGTGTGTTTCCTGAAGCCTGTAGATTAATAGAGCTCGTGTTAAGGGTCTGTTGTCAAAAATCGATATAACTTTTTTTTTTATTATTAATAAAATGGGGAGAGCATGTTTCATATGAAATACACTCGTACAACCAACCAGTATGTAGGTTAGAGGAAAAAGACAGGCTTTCCAAATTGTCTTTATATTTCAGATTTTGATAGATCGAAAAATTTCCATTTCAATGAAAAGAGAAAAGAATTCCAAATTATTATATTCATCACAAAAATGTTTACTACAACATGACTGTGGAGGGTACAAAATGGCTCACAGTATCAATATGAGAAAACGAGGGAAAATACACGTGATAAAAGTTGATTTTGAGGAAATATAGGCACTTTATCACAAATTCCCTATTTAGATGTTTCGAAATACTTCAGATTATGATTTTGTAGTAGAGGAACTTGAATGTTACGTAACAAGTGAATATCTCTACAATTACATAAAAAAAATAAATCAATATACAAATTTAAAATTTCACGAGATCGGTGCCGCGACCAAACGCTGATTTTCAATATGTGTAGAAAAAGAACGTTTCCCTTCCTAAAGCTAGAGGATGAAGTTTGTTAAGATTACTCTTTTAGCAAACTATATGACAAAACGATTAAGATTATTAACATGAATTCTTATTTTTTACGATCTCCAAAGTATCACCACCTTATTTTGGTTTTCTCTTAAGTCAACGGAAAACTGTGTCGTATATTGCAGTAATGTTCCAGAAAAAATTAATACATACGCTAAAAGGATATTACAGTCATTGTCTTTATACGGGCAAAAATTATAGGCGTAATCAGCTTTTAAAAAAAGTAAGTAAAACAGCCCCTGCTATTTTCATGTTAATCATGGGAGCGTTTATGAGCAGAGGGGCCAACGTGCATAATTTACATAAGTTAGAGTCATTTTCTGGGCTTTAATTAATACACTGTTATCTGCTAATGAAACGGATGACAAAGTGGCAAAAAGTTAAGATTTTTGTTTGTACTGCAGAATAGATATCCCATCATACACATCCACCGTGAAATAGATAACATGTAGCATAGGTCGGGGGGGGGGGTCCCTGTCAAAAATTTCTAGTTCATTGATTTTCAACCAAAAAAAAAACAATCAATGTATCGTCACTCATGATAATGGTGAATTACCGCGAGTTGTACTAACATTCAGAGATGGTAAAATCTATACGTCTACGTAGGCATATCATTAGGGTAAGAACCCATAATTCTGTTGTCATCTTACTCCTAATAAAAAAGACCTTTTTTGCAATTCTATCACATATCGATCGAAACCTTTGAAAACCCAGCCTTGGCAGAATTGTCGTTGGCGATGATAGTTAACAAGGTTACTTTTCACTTGTTTATTAAATCATTTACGACTCTGCATCGATAGATTTTTTTAATTTGGCAGAAAAGGGGAGAAAGTTAAAATATATCGGAGAGAGAGAGAGAGAGTGGGTAGGAACACGGGAGAGAGAGAATTCGGTGTACCTCGGTAGTCTCCGTTTGAGACCTATATCAGATCGTGTTACTTGATCTTATACAGTTATCACATAAACATGTAGTGTATATTTTTATCTCCCAATAATCAAGCAAACCACAATAAGACCTTATTTTGCTCCTTAGTACCCATGCATTATCTTAGCATTTTAGCAAACCACAATTAGGCCTTATTTTGCTCCTTAGTACCCATGCATTATCTTAGCATTTTAGCAAACCACAATAAGGCCTTATTTTGCTTTAATGTTCATGCATTACTTTATCAAACCACAATAAGGCCTTATTTTGCTCCTTAATACCCATGCATTATTTTAGCATTTTAGCAAACAGTAATGCCTCATTTTCTTTCATAATTTCAAGCCCGACTTTGCTTTAATGCTATGAGGCCCGATGGACCAAGTGCTCTTTTCTCAGGGTTGTTGCAACACGTACCACTATATGAAGCCCGTTATAGCCCACCGCATGTCTTCTAGTAGTAATATATAAAACAGTAGAGACCAGGAAAGCGCGCAAGAAACAATGCAGGATATCATGGCGAATTACTTGTGTGGGCAGGAAACTGCAGATCTAATGCACATTGCTCTCTCTCTCTCTCTCTCTCTCTCTCTCTCTCTCTCTCTCTCATGCATATGCAGAAATATTTTTTTCCTTTCACTTATCTCTCTTAATGAAAATCCTTTTGTGCTTCGAATAATTTGAGAAAGAAGTGATAAAGCGCTAGAGAGAATCGTTTAGTAAATCCGCTGGAAAATAAATCACTTTCTACATTCTTTTAAACCGATAACAGAACATTAGAAAGAGAAAATTTGCACAAGTTAGAATCCTTGCCAATGTTCCTGCCGTCAACTCACGTAAACGACTAGCAAAACAAAACTTGTCTTTACTATTAAAAGATGCGCAGATAACATACTCCTGAAGACATCGTAAAACTGCAATGAAACACTTTTTTTCCCTTCCTTCTCGCTCGTGTAAAGACAGCGAATGATGTTCTGCTACGCCGCCGGAATTTCACTCCAATATCTCAAATGAACAAATCAATACATCGTGCAAGAGAAATACTCTACCACGGCATAGCAAAAGAAAGAAAAATCTGTGGATATTAAATTCAAAGTCTCGGGAGCGTTTGAATTACAATACAAGATGGTTTATTTATCAAACACTACATGGACGATGAATAATTTTACTCAGATTTAGATTTTCTATTACAATTCACTTTCCTTCTTATCTGATGGGTTTGATTACGAGGCTAGAAATTATAATTGATAATAGCGTTATTTAATCTATTTAATATTTCAAACCCCATTTGTGATGAGTGGTGTCCCTTTTAATATTCGGGTAGTTATATTTGAAATTGAAGCTCTCTTTACTAAAATTTGAATTTAAATAAAATTCAAAGTAAAGGATTACAATTTCAAATACCACGTATGAAACATAGTCCCAAGTGACATCTAAATATAATATATATTTATAGAACAACAAGTAAAATGTTTTTTTAAGTAGAGGAACTGATACTAGGGGGAAATGCTTTTTAGCCAATCACGTCATTACAGTACTATCATTTGTGTTCACTGTGAAGTACAGAAAATTTATCTACTCGTCAAGACGTAATCTCAAGTTTAAGCAAAGTGTGCACTTCTGAAAACGGAAGCAAAGATTATCAACATATTTTTGCCAGCTTAAAAATCAGTTGTAAATAAGTTGAATCAAGAAAATTTCCAAAACATGCAACTGTATATCAGATTGTCATCACATGATAAAAGTACATGCAACGTCAGATATATGTACTAGTATATTTTCTTTTTCATTTTTACAAAACATTTCTAATATATCAACATGAAAATATTTCAATAGTGCTGACATAATTTAGAATTCCCTATTTCTACAACAACAAAAAATAATAATCCCCACTACATTTATTCCCAAGGAAAATGCATGCATGTTTTTAATTCCAGACTCCAGCGTAGTGATTAAATTATTTAGACCTCGTCGCGAACGCTACATGCATTTCTCACTATGATCTGACATGCTATTATCTCAAACGCACGTTTAAATTCCACGTCGAGGCCCCTTATCGAAAACTATACATGTGTGCACGTTTGTAATCTATTACAGACCAGTGTGCAATCGACAGGAATATTTGTGTCAGCTTGACCAACTTTGCCGTGTGTGTATTGAGTAAAATATCGTCTGCTCTGGGAGTGGGCGGAGCTTCGCTATGGCAGCCTGCCAATGCATTTACATATAGCTGATAAATTAATTACCAATTTACTTTTACTACAATTTAGTAAAACTTTTGACTGAACGAAATTTATTTAAGACAAATTTCACCTAAGTAAATTTCGTAAAAGTAAAGTGGAAGAATACTGTCTTAAATCAGGCGAGATAGAAACAACTATGTAAATACGCTGTCCTTGTGTGTGGCGGCCATGTTGAATTTCGAGTCGGCAAGTAAATATCTTGTATATCGATGAATTTAGCATTCATTTATCCATTCCGAGACAAGAACAAATGACGCAGATTATCGAGAAACAATAATCAAAAAACAGAACAGAAATTACACCTACCGTAAACGTCTGTTTGTTCCTTTTTCACGAATTCGCTTGAAATCTACACACTTCTCTTCAATTCGACGTAAACCGTCTGATAACTCAAGCCAATCACGTGACACTTGGTAATTTATAAGGTTTTGCAGATTCGCTACGGGGCTGTTAATTCTTTTTTCGTGGAGACGATTGTAATATCGACAGAGAATGGAAAACGGCATTCCACAGACAAATTGGAGAAATATTTCGGTTACGGAGAATGTTTACGCTTTCATTCACTGAACGAAAAATGTTTGTTACAAGTCCATTTTAAAAGTTAAATACACTACACAGAGCAATTAATTTAGGAGAAGTGCAACGCTCTCGTACATTTTTAAATGAACGAGTTATTACCGTGGTAAAAAGGACAATGGTTTTTTTGTATACGTATATGTAGTCGAACGACTTCAACGAATTTGTTATAAAAACACGGCGGAAACACGAAACGGGGCTCTCGGAAGAAATACTCGAGTAGAGCACGTTCCCTATTGTACATATCACTACTTATTCATGTCATTATTTTAAAAATATCAACGGTTCATACTTTATGTCCTTTTTAAAAAAATAAATAATTTTTTTAAATTCAGATCGACTTGATGATTAGAAAAGGTATTTTCGTGGAGAGCCAGAACATGATTTCCGCAAAATTATGTAAAATTCAGGGAAGTGTTTTATTTGTGTGATAAAAAGAAAAACAGCGATCGCATAAATCGCCAACGGGCCTTAATGATTTTGAAAAATAGATCCATTATAATTTTTTGTTGGTACATCCTAAACTGCGTCGGTATGCCAACGCCATACTTGTCACAACAACTCATATTACGTCCATCACAGACAACGAGTATATGAAATTTATGTTATTCGGCAATACAAGTGTTTCGGTACATTAAGGGAAAACGAAAATGAAATGAGTTTTTCGCCAGATAAATCATATCTAATAGATTTTTCTTCTTCTTAAAAACGCAACACGGAGGGTACAGGGTGGTTGAAATAGCAAATTATCAACTCTTACTTTATAACGATGGTACAGTAATTAACAAGAAATGACTAATCACTACAATATTGTACAATAAATTTCAACAGATGAGACTTGCTGAAAGTGTCTGTGGTATAAATATTTAACTAACTACCCTCCGATAAAAACAAACGCGTGTATTCATACACGATCAAAGAAGCATTCACACCCACTTTAAAAAGCACTTTTAAAGCTGAATAAGAATAAAACATCCATTTTTTAAAAAATTGTTTCCATGCATATGCATAAATACGTATTGGCCTAGAAATCGTTTGACAATAAATCTATTCCCTCGCCCCTAACACCTTTTTTCAAAGTAAATATGTGAATCCTATTACGAATTTATGAGCACTTACGCTCATTTGAGGTGTCTCAAGTGTAAGAAGAATAAGTACCGCCTACGGGGCCAAAACATACAAGGTGAGAGGAGGATTAAAAACGTGTAACATCGATGACATTTTTATTTTAATCGGGTATCCAGCCTTTTCGAGCTTGGTCAAGGATTTCGTACAAGCCACTTAACGATTTATCGCTTCAGATAATACAGGTCCATAGTTTCATCCTGAATCTTATCACGTGACCATGCGAACCGTTCTATATTTTCAATTAAATAATTAGACCACTAGAAAGAAAACTTTGAAAGAAAAATGCATGTGAACATGATCGAAATTTCAAATATCTTTAAATTTGAAAATTTAAGGTGTTGTAACTTTTAGCCATTGGGATTACCGAATCTTTTTATCCTTTCTCGTATACATACTGTACTGTATGTTCACGATAGCAATATCTCGTATCCGCCACTTTTCCGTAATAAATGTCTCCGACATTGAATCATTTACACCCCCATGATCAACGTTGATTTGATAAAGCGCTGTTTTGTCCCCGTTTATTGTCCCAGGGGAAAAAAAGGCTTTAACAGCGAAAAACGTTTACCGTAAGCCACACCATTGTGTTGATACACAGCACTTCTTATCTAAGTTTGCAAATACGTCTTTAACATTGGGGTATAATTTTACCTTGGTGAGGGTTGGTAGACCATTTAACTAGGCTGCGGTTGACCATACAAGCCGCAAAATCTACCGAGAACACTCGCCACAAAAACCGATCTCTGTGATCTAATCTCGCCTCGCATACTGTGCAAATTAATCACAAATGGATTCACTCGAATAAGCATCGCTGCCTACTAGAAGTTTTTGTGTACATGTTTCAGTGCAATTATGCAATTTTGATATATGTATGTTTTATTTTAGGAAGTATGTTATTTACATAATATATACCCACACACCCACACACACACACAAACACTCATCGGAAAACTGAGTAATAAAGTTTTTATAGAAATTAATTTCGTCTTAGAACTTAGCACTTTAGCATTTCACCATGACGATAAAATATGACAATGTGGACAGAAAGAACATGATAAATTTTAAATGGGCTTATGTTCTATACATCAACGTTTTCATGGATTGAAATATATAAGTGTAGCCATTATAATACACACAATTAACATTGAAATCTCGGGTTTCAAAATATGATTGAAAGGTTTCGCTAAGAGAGAGAGAGAGAGAGAGAGAGAGAGAGAGAGAGAGAGAGAGAGTTCTTCAGCCCATCAATCGCTACAGACAACGGTCGACTTGGTTTTCAATATCACATTAGATTTTAACTGAATTCTAAGTTTCCCAAAAATAAGCTACGAATGATATTGCAAACACTTGATTTGAAGTGCGCGGTCAAAGAATAATATGAAAATATTTCTTCAGTTTTCATGATTCAAAATTTTCCTTCAAAATGAGAATTTATTTCATTTCCTTCATCTCCAAAGCGGACACAAAATACAAAATAAAATTACAAACCATCTCTTTTCGTAACCATTCATAACACCATCTTAAACACAAAATTTGTACATTTTTTGAAATTATTTATTTTTCTAAATTTATTTAATGTTTTATTTTTAGAAATTGTCATTTCAATTTCAACCTCTCTTTCATAAAACGTCTCCTATAGAGCTTAATTTTGATAATGATTTTTTTGTTGTTGTTGAAAATATCGATAGAAAAAAATCCCTCTTTAATGTCTTTGAATTTTGAATATGGTCCTTTTCGATACGATAAAATACAGGCCCGTTTAGTTATTTAGAAATGGAGATCTTACAGTTCTGACACTTCGTGGTTATCAATGATTTGTCAATGATAAGCACGTGTGTAATATGTATTGTATTTCTCCATAAAACCAGCGACCTTTCAACTTGAGTGGCATTTGTAAAAAGAACACACTCAATAAAACAATGTAAATACCTGAAGTTATGTGTTGTAGAGGGAGTGATATCTAGTATGTATTATGGAAGAGAAAGTTTGAACAAACTTTAGGCCAGTAATATCAAGAATTTCAAGTCAGAGGATTATGTATGCTCAAACAAAGTTTTCCTATATCTTAATTGTTGTGTTTTTATTTCAAAAACATTTACATGTCTAAACTCGAGTTGCGATCTCACAAAATAAGAAAAGTGGTTTTTTTTTCTCCTTTGATAACCCTTTTCTGTATCTAGCCCTGCAACATATATGCGTGTTTCCCAGGGGGGAGAGATACACGTGTTTCCCGGGGTAAAAAAATATTCTTTGTAGATTTCATGTTATTTTCAAAGTGTCCATTTCGTACACTGTAAGTTTCAATTACCATGCTTAATAGTTCAGTATGAAATATGGCGTATATTTTTCATCCAATTATACCTATACATTATCAAATAACAACAAGACACCGCCATTACTCAATGTATAAATTCTGTCCGATAAGTTTACAATCTATAAAGGAGAAGGGTTACGTAAGCTTAACCTGCTGTCTATCTCTTATACTGTGTATTGAGTTTTCATAATAATAAAAAAAAAATAGCGATGATGAATATTGTTTAAATCAAATTGATGTTCTCTCTAAAACGAGAGAACCTTTATATGATATTGTGTGCGTCTGTTTAGATTTAGATATTAGATGGATTAATTGTATCATTCGCTGGCGACATTGTTGCCAGAAAAACATACAAATGTAATATATCTAATCATCGTTGTAGAAATAGTATTTTCTTTTTTCAAAATTAAACATTTAACACGAAATAAGGTAAACTGCGTGTTTGTTAAATCGTAAAAATAGGAAATGACGTCATAATTCTTCAACCACGTTTCTTCTCTTCGGTGAAAAACAGATTTACAAAAACATATGTAAGATTAAGATGAAACATATTTCTATAATGACTTAGAAGCTGAAAATGAAGATAATGGTTTTACAATTTGAAATTATCTGTCCTAGAACGTGAAATTACTTTCTTTAAAAAAGATAAACACCAGTGATCTGTGAGTAGATGTTACTGTAAGAGATCAAATAAAAAAAACACCCTTAAAGTACAGCTGCTTTCGTAATGTCTGCTCAGCCTAAACCTTCTAACATATTGCATAATCAAATTCGCATAACTTGAATAGATTGAGACACCTATAGCCTTCATTCTCCACCGTGTCTCGCTCTATCAATATCGGCAAAGTTTAAAATGCTCTGAGAAAACATGGTAAACGGATGTTAACGTATATTGTACTACTACTTATAGAATATACCTATATGTACCATTATTGTATTAACTATTTACTGTATATTAATGACAATTGTGTGCTATTCTATTTTTTATAAGGAGAAGAACTCGTAAGTTGCAAGAACTTGTTTCTAATCCTTTTGTAAATAGTATATACAATAAAATATGTTCAAAACAACGTATATCATGGACAAGGCGACGCACGGGTATTGTATTGTTTATTACCATGAACCATACAGTTCATAGGTTTAACTCACATGCATGAAATCATTTGTACAAAAATCATTTTCAGTGTGACACATACATAAAACAAAACAGGATAGTGAAAATAAGACGGAAAACAATTATACAAACTTTCTGATCGTAAATCGATTCAAATCATACCAAACAATCCACCCCCCAACACCACCCCACCCCACCCCACCCACCCACCCCCAAAAAAACAAACCCACAATGATAATAGTGAGGGGATAAGCCCATAAATCACCCTGTACATTAGTTTTCTGCTCTTAATTTTGAACACTTATAAAGAGATTTATTCTGTAACATTTGTCGATGACAACAGCTGAACATTCTTGAAAACAAGGGGATTTTGAAAGCACAGTTTCTTTAAGTACATTTTTCTAACTTTAAACCAAAAAAATGAAAATAAAAAAAATGGACAAACCAGTACAAGATAATGCTCGTCTTCCGCCTGTGACCGCGAACATCATTAACGAAATCTTTCTTTTCTTGGAGTATATCTTCCTTTTCCGTATTTCGCTGTGTAATCCCAAGTTTGATTTCAACAGTATTTTATTCATGTATATATATATAGATAGATAGATAGATAGAAAATACATACATAAATGGGATTAGGCAGCAGGCACAATGCCTATATAAACCCTTTCCATAGGTCAAAGGTAGTTATGGCAAAATAAAATTAATATAGTACATGGAAATATAACAAAAGATTGATGAAGAAGACAAATAAATGAAAAAATAAACAATTATAAAAAGGGAGGATATGACTATGTGCCGGTGAAGTTAAGAATATAACAATTAATACATACAATATTTTGGATTCAGAAGTACATGTATGTTTAGCTTTACAGTGAAGTATTGAGTGAATACATATTTACATGCATTTTGCACAAGAATATTAAATACAATGTACTGAATCTTCGACTTTTTTCAATGAAGGAATGAACTGTATCAAATATTTTTGAATTAGTACTAAAAGATTCGCCATTGACACCATTTAACAATATTTCAACTGTAACAGGGATATTAATAATTGAACTTAAGTTATTCAAGAGCATTTCTCTTTGTGTATTGTAATATGGACATTCCATGAAAAAATGGTAACTATCCGCACATGGATCACCGCAAAGATTACAAGATGGATTACTAATAAGACGATGATTAAAGAGATGTTCATTAAGATTGCTAATCCCAAGTTAAGGAGGGTAAATTAATTAATCGCAAACTCTTCTTGTCCGGTCATCATAAATATTCGTTACGGTCATCATACTACAAAACTTGGAGGTTGTTTTATCAATAAATAAGTTTGCTTTGGAGAAAATTACAGTGACTAACATTAAGAATACTCCACTGGACACTTGATAATCATCGTAAAATGATGCAAATGAATAATCAATCGTTTGAAATCGTGATTATAAAATTCTTAACGATGAGGTCAGCTGCAATTTTTTGATGACCGTAATATATAATATGGTCATCGGCTTGTACACAGTGTATGTTCTTTATTTACACCGGGAAATTTTCTATGTGAAGTTGGAAATGACACATAGCAACTGCACGTCATCAGACACTTTAAATTTCTGTTTCATGTAAACGATTTTGAGGGGATTCCGTGATAGGAAACAAGTTAATAAGCTTAATATAAAAACCTCCGCTAAGTATAGAATCCTCCATGTTTTCATCGTGGGAACCCACAGGTTTTCTCTACGTTAAACCGAATGCAGTTTAACACAGAGAGAAAACCTGTGGGTTCCGACACCCGTGGGTTCCGACGGTGCCATGTTCTGTGATTGGGTATGATTTTTATTCAACCCGATGTGTGCGTCTTATTCCGTTGCCGCGACCTGTGAATAGAAAAAAAAAATTACACGTGAAACTTGAGGAAAAATATAACACATCACAAAACATGGGATATGATTTATTTAGATAAGGATCAATGACTTTATACGATAGTTGATGTTAATGAAAACGAATATTTAATGCGATTAGTTTATTAACTATAATACTTTGGGACAGTGACAATTTGGGGTATATGAAACTAACAGCAAATTTTTTTAATGCTGTTGACAAATTCATACTTAATTCAGGCAGATTCTCATGATAGTAATTCACTTTATGCTAAATGTACATGTATTTATTTTATCTATACATATGTTTTATGACAATTGTTATCAATTAATCTAAGGTGAAAACCTCGTAAGTTGTAAGAACTTGTGTTCAAACCTGTTGTATATTATATATGCAATAAAATATGTTAAAACCAACTATAATATAATTATAACATATACTCACTCGGATTATTAATTGACACTTATATTTGTATTTGGTTTTATGAAAGTATCATTGCAGTAATAAATTTCTTAAAACTCTAAATGTTCATTAATCAATAAGTTGAAACAACCATGTAATGGGACATCCCTGACTGATTTCTCCAACGCGACTGATCCAACGAACCACAGCATATTGTAAGGACGTTACGGAATAAAGGGTTAGATCAAAAGATCGACGTCAGATAAAATTTTTTAATTCAAATAGTTAGAGGACCCCCCCCCCCCCCCTCAAATAGCTATTTGAATTGAATTAAAAACTTTCGTAAGTTTCTGTCATCCGACATCGATTATACTTTAGTGGAAAAAGACAAGCGACTGTTAAAAACCACATAATGATATAACATTTTAATGAAAATTTAAGTTTTAATGCACACTTTCATTTGCAAATAAACAGTAGAAAAGGTATAGAGAGTGTTATTTATACTCGTATATTTGTTTTATTTTTAAATCGATTAGTTTCAACTTTCATCAGATTTAGTTTTAAGGGGGTGTCTTGGTGAAAATTATGTGAACTTAGTTTATTGTCCGACTTTGCACTTTTGATCTCGCGCTTAATTAGGTATGAAAAGTTAAATTATCCTACATGTATAATTTTTTTAGTTAGTCACACATGATAATGAAGATGTACAATAAAAAGTGGAGAGTAAATCGTGTTCACAAATTGTGTAACAAAAATAAAAATACACCAATATATATGTAGCCATGGAAACTGGAAAACACATAAATGAAAGAATTTGTCTGATTTTAGTGATAGCAATAATCCAAGTACTTCGCTATGCCTACCCAGAACTTCGTAAAATTATGTATGGACAATATGTTTTGACAATATTATCAAAACTTTAGACAATCTAAATGTTGGAAAGAAAATTGATCTGATATAAAAATCACTACACGAATGATTTCTACGTTTATTTTAAATCAATGCAGTTATTGGATGGTGGAAGTCCTTGGGAAATATATTTATTAAGTTGTTGCATGTATGTCGCGGGGTGCTGAATTATCAAACTGACGGCGCTGCACAGGTATATATAGAATATCATTTATTTCCCATTTCCGTATCTATATTTACATTTCCAATGTAGATGGCTTTGCTATCTTTACAAATTGTAATCATGTAGCCATCATCTCATGAACGAGCAAAGAGCGAATAAATCTTGATAAATATAGTACGTTTATTTTAACGGCTGAAAATTTCGATAGAAATAAAATTAGAATGTAGTTAAAAGAAATGCATCTCATTTTGAAAAAATACGCGAGGGTATGAACTAAAACGTTTTAAGCAGGTACACTTTTCATGAATCGCTAAAATACCAGTACGAAGTGTCACAGATAATTACCCCCAAGTATTTTCAAAAAATATTTTTTTAAATTGCATTGCTATATACCCATATTGTCTTACAATTATATGAAACTATTCTACATTGAATGTGATTCTGTTTTATGCATCGTGTTCTAGAACCATGAATCACTTGATCGGGACCCCCCCCCCCCCCCCCCCCCCTCCCTCGCCCCTTTTGTCTTGTTAACAATGATTATTTTATGAATATGATATTATATACTAGTGAGAGTGTTAAAGATAGACTAGCTATTGATCAATATTTAAATAGTGTGCTTCATGTGATCGTGAAAGAGGAACACCGTGTATCGTCACCCTTGGCTGGCGATGGATCGAAATACTTATAGTCGTGATATGTGTGTGCTTATTTTGAAATAATGTCAACTACAAGTGTTAAAACATTGAGAGACCTCTGTTCGTTTATAACAAAAATATACGATTTAGTCTGTCCTCCATAACTCATATATACATGTTGCTTACATACATACATGTGTATTCTATTTTGGTTTTTTTCTCTCTCGCTTCCTTTTTTTCTTTCCTGATGTGAACATGATTATGTTTGTGTCTCTCTTCCCTGTATCCCTTTTCCCATTGGAATGTATCACATCTACTTGACCTCAATTACCACGTATTGTTGGTTTGAGTGAATAAAGAATTTGAACTTGTTATGATAGTACTTTTTGCACGATGATGGGGTTTAACCATTTGATATACTATACAACTATTGCTTATTTGATTTGAATTCTTTGATTTCAACAATCTTATTGTATAAATACATAAAGGCATTAGTTACTTGTTCTAGCCTCTCCCGTATACCCCTAGTATATTGCTTATTTTACAAGATGGGCTCCATCTCTGTTAGCCAGGTGTTCTTAATTGCTCTGCAGTTGATTCAAACAAAACAATATAATTTTTGTTTGGTTATATGATCGAATAATTTCAAGGTGAATATAGCACTTGATTTCTCCAACATCAGACCAAAATCATTGGGAATTTAAAAATTGATACGATTGGTATTATTTTGTTCCGATGGTAGGTCTTGCAGACAACGTAAATAAGGTCCTATAGGTAAGTAAAACAGGACGAGGTTTGCATCGCCAGACGACGTACCATTCAAACGGCTTCCCTTTGATAGAGATGCAGAAAACACGTAGAGAGTCCCGAAATGGCTGTGAAAATATTTCGAAGCTATTTAGTGGAGAAAGGACTTTCTCTCAATTTCGAACCTTGCAGAGCAATATTCATTTTCTTTTTTGCATCAACTTAGCATCAATTCATCAAATGTTACATGCACAATTAATTAGAACATAAATTTTATGGGAAATAGCTAAAAATCAACTCATCGCCAATCAGGTTATCGTCGAATTGTGTTGAAAGTTTCAAATAAAGAAACCTTATGAATAATTAAATTCGCGGTTTATCAAATAGCACAAACTGCCCCAACTTACTTTACATCGTATAAAATGAGCAAAAATTGCTTTCATTCCCTAAATAATTGATGAAAAATCTATGATGAATTTCAATATAAGTTGATTGTCATCAAACACGATCACCCATATTTCCCCAATCTTTACTAATCGCAAATGCAATGTTTTCGATCATGAAAATAAAACAATTATTGACATTTTTCAGTCACTACGATGCTTTAGCTGTCCTCAACGTACTGTATTCTGTGGGATCGGTGGATAAACGTATTGTATTCTCAGGTTGCTAAATCATTGTGTTGACCTGGTTAAGTATGAAGTACACTATTCTACGGGATCGGTGGATAAACGTATTGTATTCTCAGGTTGCTAAATCATTGTGTTGACCTGGTTAAGTATGAAGTACGGTATTCTATACGGGATCGGTGAATACACATATTGTATTCCCAGGTTGCTAAATAATTGTGTTGACCTGGTTAAGTATGAAGTACGGTATTCGGATACACGTATTGTATTCTCGGGTTGCTAAATCATTGTATTGACCTAAAACAAATGTCAGTAATTGTATGATAGTTGAAATCTGACATAAAATACAACATTTCAGCATGCATTATGTGAATATCATGTTTTACTGTAAGTAACTTACATGTATGTAAAAAGGGGCCTCCGTGGCCTATCACCTCTGGTCGGCGCGGGTTCGAATCCCACTCGCGCCGGTAAGTGAGAAAGTTTCCCAGTTTACTTTCGGAAGGTTGGTGGTCTCTTCCCAGGTACATAACGACAGTACAACTATATAATTTGTTACAAAAACCATTCTTTTTGGCCAGATTAAATTAAAATACAAATTGTATGGAATATTAAAGGCAGGATGCAAAGATACATGTATTGGATATTGCGTCTTAATGCTAAGCTAGATGACATAAATCGTATACTAGTATTACGTTACATGAACATAGACATCAGTTGTATTCCATGTGCCTTGTAATATTCAAAAAGGGGCATGGACACGATTTAGATGGAAAAAAAATCAAATTTTATTTTCATATATGTAATGTTTACAATGCTTAAATTTTTGATGGTCAGCAAACATTTGAATGTCAGTTGTTGAGTTTCAAATGAAATACAGGGCTCACAATTCTTTGTACTGTAAACAAGGCTCGTGCCAGTTTGTTTGTTTGGTTTTTTTTGGGGGTTTATATTTTTGTTTACATATAAATTGTTCAATAGAAAATATGTTTAAAACAAAATGAGATGTGACAAACACTAGAAACCGTTTGATTGTGATCAGAATTAACTTGTGAAGTGAAAAAAGAAGATCTTCTACTGGTGTATTTAACCTATGTACATGTATACAAAAACCATGACTCGAGCCTTGTTTACATAACAAAGAATTGTGAGATCTGTATGGCTCTTGTAATTCAACAACTGACATTCAAATGTTTGCTGACCAGTCGAAATACCTTGGTTAAGCATTATAAACATTGGAAATGGAAAAATAAAATTTGAAAATGTTCAGCTTAAATCGTGTCCATGCTCCCTTTTGAGGAGAGGAGCCAGTAAATTGAAAGAAACTGTCTTCAATCCGTTTGATTATTCAATAAAATATGTTCAAAACAAACGAAACATGAATTTTATCTAAAAATCAAAATACAAAAAAAAAAAACTACCCAAAAAACAACAAAAAACCAAATTTACCGTGTGATTTTTGAACAAAAAATGTATACCAATTTCTTTAACATTAAGCCCGATGGGAAATATCCATTTTAATTACTGTCATAGGATACTTAAGATTTCGGGCGCATCAAATGAAGTAGGATTTTGCTGTGTTTACGTGGGATTTTCTATTTCTTGATCAAACAGTGAAAATCAAACAGTGTAAATCAGTTATTGATATATAAAATGCGGCAATAAAAAGACCCATTTGAAGGCTTTTAATGTTTGGGTAATGTTTTTCCATCAAATTTTCAAATGAAGATTTTTAAACGAACAATTCAACAATAAACTTGGTTTCATAGAAAAATTATGTGGTAAATCGTATGGGATTTAGCAATATAAAAACACATCTACAAATACAATGTAGTCAATTATATAACAATTTTGTTTCGGTATCTTTTGTCCTAAATTGGCAAATACGAAAATTTTCAAAGAAAGTCGACGATAAACAGATGCATAAAAACTATCGTCTACTGAAATCACAAGGCGAGTCCTTCACCACAATAAATAAAAAAGAAAATCCGCCATTAAATTTTTTTCAACATTAAAAAAATTAAACACCACCACCACCCACCCACCCTGCAAACAACCAAACGCCCTCCACCAAAAACCAAAGTAAAATAAACCCGCCAAAATCCACCACCAAAATGGAAAAAATAAACCAATTTCCACAATAAAAAAACCCCCAAAAAACAAAAAAACCGTATCTGAATTTCCTTTTGCTTTTCTTTCAGAAAAAAAAAACCCAACAGAAACTAATCAAAGGGGAGGCCATGACATAAAGATTGACATAATTATTTTTGATTTGTTTTTCCTTTCATACCCTTAGATATGTGTAAGCATTTAAGAAGATTTTTTTTTTTAAAATAACTCTTCCTCATGTGATGTCTATAGGTTTGTTTGTTGGTGTTTTTTTTTTTTTTTTTGGCAAAATCTTTATTCAATTAAACTTTTTGCATGATAGAAATATACCTTTTGTAGGAATTTTATTTACTAGGTACAATATGAAATCAAATATTTCTTCACTTTGGGCAGTTATGTTTATTCGAGAGTTCATTGCGACGTCTGTGCTGATCCTCTTAAATGACTCATTTCCATTCTCAATGACTGTGTAGCGTGTGACAGCGTGGTGAGAATTTTTTTTATATGTGTGCTGGTGATCTGGTTCCGCGGGTCGCGAGTTCAACTCCGGGTAGAGACGGATATAGTGAATTTCTTTCTGCTCCATGTTGAATATTTCTTCACTTAGGACAACTATGAGTTCTCGCTTTCTAGTTTGAACCCATAAATGATGGTGGAACTACCGTAAATTATATGCGTTTGTTTAGACTCCCCGCCCTTGATTCCGGATCTATACATGTCATCGTTACACATATAATATTTCAGTAATGATCTCATAAAGCATTTACATTAATAGGTATTGTTCATTATGACGTCACATTTCACATTGAAGTTTGTATGAGGGCATATAATTATATGAAGATTCGCCTTCAATTTCTTCATACGTAGGTGACATATTCGACAAAATCTGGCATTGACGCAAATTTGTGCCATTTTGAATTACCTTTCTAACAACACTTTTTGATAGCCTTCATTTTTTCTTGTACTCTTCAGATTTTAGATTTCGTAGCTCATGAAAAATTAAGTAGGCTGGTACTCGTATTACATTCCTACAAAGTCCATTACATTGTGACTAAGAATACAAATGATTCACACTCAGAACGAGCATGATTTCCACAAAATATTTAAACCACTTGTGTATTTAAGTAGCATTTTAGAATTGTCCTTCATGAATAATGCATTGTGTATTAAGTATTTATGTTCTAAAGAACATAATTTCAGGGTTTTTTTGCACTAAGAGAGAAAGAAAGAGAGAGAGAGAGACTTAGTGACGAATTTGTTTGCTCATCCTTATATGACTGTGTGTAATGTAGTTGAGCTGAATGGTATAGGTAAATAGATATATATAAGGTGCGTAAATAAATGCACTCTGTTCGATCTTGATGACTATATGTTTTCAGACATGGAATTACGCATATATATGACTAACGTTTTTATCAATTATAAATAACACTAATGTTCATAATGAAATAGATAAAACTAATAATCCAGTGAGTTCTCCTGATCTAAACCTTTGATATCTGTAGTTTCTATTCTGATACACCTTTATAAAAGATGAAATGGATTTTCCATATTAGAAGCACTAGGATCAATTCTGATATAAGACGAAAATGAAAAATTCAGTTCAAAATAGAATTCAGGAAATGCATTCCTGAGAGGATCCCGGTGTCTTACATATGTATAACCCAAGTTAACAAATTACCTGTGTTTTTATCATTGAAATCTTAATTCTCATGTCCGTATAATCTCTCTCTTTCTAATTTATTAAACTGCGTTGTGCCAATATAATCCAATGCAGGATATCTTAAGAGTAAGAGATCAGATGGTCCCGTCTCCAACTTAACTCTGATAAATAAGAGATGGCGTCTCCAACAAGACTCTGATAAATAAAATATAGCCCACGTTTGAAAAAGAAACCGGATGTGACGAAGCAAGTATGCATTCCGCTAAGGGCTTTAGTGAGAAACTTTCTCGGTCGTACAAAACATCGCGAGACTCTCCGTGCTCTCGTTCGATAAGAAAATAGATTTACGAAATAGACAGTTTTGAAAATACATGAAGGTGTGGACTACAATACTTCACGTTTTCATGTTCATACCCTCGCCGCGTATTTTCAAAAGTGAAATTTATTACTTATATTTACATTCTACTTTTATTTCAGTCAGAATTCACAGCTGTTTTAAAATAGACGTGCTATATTTATCAAAATTCATACGCGAATTGTTCACAACTGCAACGCATTCATGAGGGTATATCCATCATTACAATTTGTAACCCCTCCCCCCTGCAAAAAAAAAATTAACCCATTGAAAATATAAATATGTCAAAGTGAAAACCACTATATATAACCTTGCGAAACCCGGAAGACGGGCACTTGGAACTTTAATTTGTTAAATTCATGTACATTCAATACAAGACTTGAACTCAAAACTTATAGAACTATACCGACATAGTGTTGTTACTATGTTGTTAATCTAACGAAGTTTGGGGCTATTAAATCATCACTGCGGAGAAATGTATTGAAATCGGACAGCGCGATGTTTTCTCCAACTTTTCACTTCACTGTTGCACTGCCCAAGAAGAATATCAATGGCGAGTCTTCTTTTACCGACGCGAGATAGATATTACGTTTATGAAATCGTTTAATGGCGATGAACAACTTGGAAAAATCACGAATAGGTCTTTGGTTGGGATCACGCTCTGACAAGTGTAAAAGCTTTGAACAACTTGTTATGTTTAAAGCTATACAACCTGTAACAGTATTTTTCAACTACTCAAATATGCAGCAATTAACACCTGCCGGTATATAGATAACATAATCCCCACGATCTGATAAAAAATTCAGCGATATAAACAAGGGAATATTGCTTGATAGCATACCTACATTATGTATAATCTACTATGAACCGTCATAGTCTCGGACACTATCGTCGTATATACTCGAGCACCGGAACGATCATTGTCGAACACAACATGGGTTGCGGATACCTAGGTCTTAAGAGATGGAAACTGACGTGTGTACACATGTAACTATACATTTCGTTTGTTTTAAAATATGACCGTATCGTGTCATGATTGAATTCAATGTACATTTATTATAAATGTTTAAAGAGATGGAAATTGACGTGAATATAACTATACATTTCGTTTGTTTTTCAAATATGACATCGTGTCATGGTTGAATTCAATGTACAATTATCATAAATGTTTAAAATAAAAAAGAAATTCATAATTACGAAAATGTGTCACTGAAATGAAATTTTGAAAATGAATTTTCAATAAAATGGCATTCAATACTATGAGGCCCCATGAGAATCTTCGCCAAATCTGCATTCGTTTCATCGGTTAAAACTTTCTTTCATCTATTCCAATCTGATTGCCAATGTAGATTGTTTAACTTTGAATTCCCGTCTCGTTTTCGTCTTTTTTTTTCTGGCAGAATCAGTCGTTTCACTTTCCGGCATGTTTACAGATATGACACTGGTGCAGCGCCTCTCGTCCCAATACACATCCAGGAAGACAATGATTCATGGATCGACATTTTCTGCTGATTTGACGGGTCTATTGCTTCAGATCCACCCCGATTCGTTGGGATTACAAATATGTTATTCTATTTGTTCTTTTATTTTTCAATACATTACGGTATGCGATAGCTTGTGTTGCTCTCAAGATTTAATGGACCCCAAGAGTTTGAATTTTAGAATTTAGCGGATGAAAAACTTTGACATTGGACATGATTAGCAATTCATATATGTATGTACTTGTTTCCCCAACATGCTGCATCCACACGCAGTTTGCAGTCTATGTAACCTGTAGTTAATGTTGTAAACTTTCTTTCTTTTTTGAATTTCCTTCTTTATAAAATGTCTTACTGTTATGCCCTCTGGGCCCAAAATTGGAATAAACGTATCTTATCTTATCTTAAACTTACGTCCTCTTCAAAAACCGACTGCGGGTACTGCATACACTGTGTATACCGGAAGTACCCCAAACCATGCGTGTTCGACATGATTACGTTCCGCTGTGAAGTTCCACACCGACACTCGAAACAGAAACGTTATAAATATAAGACTTATTAATTATGTATTTTGTGACTAAAATAAAATACGAACAGAAAATACTGTTTATTTGCATCGTCTTTAACATTACAGTCAAAAGATTTTAATGTTTGCGAGCAATAGAAATATATCATTCATATTTCTATTCATCTGTATTTAGATTTAAAAAAAAAGCTTTCCTAATAAATATAACAGTTTTATTGTTGAATAAAGCAAAAAGCTCACAATGTAACACAAATGTATAATTAAATGCAGTGGAATATAAGTACATGTACAAGAATATTAAATATCGTGAAAAACGCGTTCGATAAAGCTTAACCCGTCTACCATAGTACAGAGACAGCGCCATCTACCGTCAAACAAGTTAATCTGCAGCATCGTTATCTAAGTCTATGTTATCTATAAGATTATCAACAAGACAATATCAACGCACTCAAAATTTCACCCAGGTTTACAGGTATAAATTGCGGGTCCTAAAAAGTTCGCGAATGTTTTCCTCAATTCAAAACTGTCTGCCTTGTGAATTCATACATAATTTTGTACAGAACAGGTTTTTTTTTTCTTTCTCTATTTTGAATGATGTGACGTAATGGATGGATTAACGGACCGGGTTAACTTAAGTGATTGCTATTATTGATTGACAATTCGTAAGAGCTGACTAATGCGCGGATCCTGAGGATAAACAATCGGGCCGTACTCTCCCAAGAATCGCCAGGAATATATATTTTGGCTACTTTCACTTGTAAAATGCCAAATCATAGATCCTTATTCTAGGTAAGGAAAACAGAAACAATCTGGTGGGGAAGAGTGCCTGTTAGATTTTAGTCAGAAAGCACCAACCTACCATCGTCCAGCTGTACCAAATCAAACTAATCTGCTCATAAAACTCAGTCCATTTCGTGAATGAATCATTTAGAAACAAGGGAAATCACAAAAAAATAGTGGGGGTAGGGGGGGGGGTGGGGTTAGATAAATTTAAAAAAGGAGATACCTGACGTTTAGCTATTATCAGTATAGTATAACAGTTTCATAAGTAATCCATTTGAAAAACTGCTAAAAAGCAAGAAAAAAAAATGTTTAATTTCCTATTTATTTTGAATCAAATAGAACAAATATAAAATAATTTATCAACTTTTAGGCTTAGAATATTCTCAAGGAGTATCGAATGAAGATTGTGTGTGTTGTTGTTGTTGTTTTCATGCCATGTAGGTCATCGCTATCTGAAGTCCAAGGAAACACGTTACATTTATGTAAATTTTCTGTTTTGTGGCATCTGAGGAATTACTCCAAATATCATTGCTATCCAAATTATTTCAAAATAACTAAAAAAAATGTTAACAAAGAGATGCACATGTGATTTCATACAAAAGATTACTTTGCGTCTGAAAGCCTATACAGCTAAAAGCATATGCACCGATAAACATAACATTGATCGATTCAGTCGTTGCTTCATATATTTTTTTTTTGCGTGTAGCGATTTCTCTTAAGTGAGCGGCATCCTTGGAGTTCGGTTTTGTATATTTATATTACACAGATGTCTATCTTCTGAACAAGCATGTACCGTCAGTCACGTGTCATTCAGAATACCGCACCACACACATTATACATTGCAGACAACGCGAAATTCACACCTAATTTCTTCTCTATTTAGTATTTCATCATGAAAATTGATAGAAAGAAAGAAAACTAATGCAGGCATTTATCTATTTCTTTTAATTTTCGGGAGATTTATACCAACTATTAACACTGCAATGACACATCCATAAAATCAAAGCTGTTTGACGATTATTTATTATATATCTACCTCAACTAAATGATAAATAATCTTAACAGAATTTCACTTTCAGTAATATCGATTTAATTCGAACGCTCCGTCTAAATGGCAGAAGATGCATTAATATTATGTATATGAATGCATAGAAAAGAGAAATGGCGATACTTTCCCCGAGGAGGATTTTGATCGTGTTCGACAAATCTGCATCTTGTCACTCCTCCAGGCAGAATAAGCGAATAGTCTCCCCCCCCCCCCAACATAATTTTCCTTCTTTAGACCACCCTCGTAAACCTTGGCAGATTAAATATCACACGTACACCCGACATGCTTTTTTGTAGAGCATCTGAGGGTATACGGTAAAATAGATCGCACTTGAACGGGTAGCAAAGCAATTAATTGATAGAAGATGAATTAGTTAGCTCTTATCGCTAAATATTGACCTGTTATAAGTGGTGTTGTATCATTTAGTTCCTCCGATCGGTAAGAGCTTGAAATTGGATACAATTAATGAAAAAAATCTTCTCCAATCGAAGAATAAATAAAATCCCGATCTTTATAATTGCACCCCACCCCCTTCACCCACATTTAAATGTTAACTTATTGCATGCGAAGTTTTGACATCCATGAAAAGTGGTGACGTCAGTAGGAATACAATAACATTTTTGAAATGGAATATTTGAAGAAAGATAATGAATTTCATAATGATATTTGTATCAGACATTGCCTACGTTTTAGCGAAATATAACGGTTACTGCTGGATTATAACAAATAAAATAAATATTTGCGATCATTTCTGTTGATTATAGGGAAGTTAACACGTGATATACCTATCTAGGTCGATATGCGTATTTCCCCCCAAAAACCTTGGCACTCGGCTGGAAAACAATACAATTAGGCTTTGCGTGACGTCACAATCTTATCTGAAAATCGATAAGAGTTTTCTTTTCTTTGCACCAATGGTTTACCAGTAGTTTACTTAAAAAAAAAAAAAAAAGCCTTGAAAAATAGATTCTAATGGATGGTTTCATCGTAACTCTTTCATCAAATGTGAAGTAAGATTCGACAAAATGCGGATTAATTTAAATAACCTATTCGAATTCCAAACTCGAAGTTGTATATTTCTCATGAACATATATATACATTTAAAACAGAAATACGCAGTTGATTCACCAAACGTTAAAATGTCTCAATATAGATCTTCCGACTTAATTATTACCTCATATTCTTTTTATAAAACATTGTGTTATATATATATATATATATATATATAATATATATATATATATATATATATATATATTCTCAAATTAATCGTGACTGTCGAATGCCTGTCTGAACTACTTTCATTAATATGAGAATAAATTCGTAATCGCCTATAACTATACTGGATATAACGTTACTTCTCGATAACATCAGTTTTAGTTCGAGCCCTTCATACTTGTTGAATTGATCAATATAGTCTAAATGATCATACTTAAAGGAGACAGAGAGAGAGGGGGATAAATTCCTAGACAGATCGATAAATCAAGAAGTAGATATAATTACAAATTCTTAAAGAAGTAAAAATCGGTTTGAACATTTTATTAGCAATAAGGATAAGGCACTTCGGATAATCTCAATATCTCTCTCCTCACGTGCATAATAGAGAAATAATTCAATATTGCACGTGCAGTGAAGCTAAGATGTAAGCATGTATTTTTGAAAAAAATTTAAGTCATAGTTTCGGACAGTATTGCCATATAAATAGATGTACTTTAGCTGCTTAAATATTCCAGTTTTTTTAAAATGTCTTCTAACAATATAATGATATATTACATTCGAGTGTAACCCCCCCAACCCCCCCAACCCCCACACACACACACAATATACGTGTAACACATTTGTATCGTCAATTTGCAAGTCCTCAATTCTAAAAATGTAAATGGATAGTTCGTTTATGACACGTCTGATGTATGATGATAGTTTGATTTTACCACATCTACTATGTTATACGCATGCGTAAGACTAAGGTTTTAATTACTACATGTACATGTAAAAAGAGAATTCATTGGTTTCAACATTCTCTCTTAGATTCAGGTGTCTGAAAAAATACAGAATAAAAACAAACAACACATTAAAACTAATGCTTGATATTTTACGTGTCTAAGTGTACCTACGTGATTCTAACGAATACGTCAAACCAAAGGATAAAACCTATATATAGATGTAAGTCGAGATACTTGAACTCTTTATAATAATTCATCATATCAATATCTGTATCAGTGAAAAACAGCTGAGAATTTTCAAAAATTTAAAGAACAAATAAAATCTGTGGAGCCTTACTTCCCCCTGGGATTCAATATCGCTGTAAATACTGCATTGCATTCTCCAAAAATTGAGTGTCTACACTTTCGGTTGATTAATTCTCACACAGCCATGTACAAGGGGTTCATCTAAATAATATCTATAATATATTATGGACAAGAAAAGCAACTTCGAGTGAAATGTGACTAATCGCTGGAAGATCAGATTAAGACATTGCTTTTCATAATAATTATACATAGCTTTCTCAAAATATCATCCTCATTATACAAGTGAGCTCATTAGTGTAACTTAATTAAGGCTATTCTCCTGCAGTTCATGGTCACAAAGCCTAGTAAAGTTCATCCATCTGGTACGCTATATATTAATTACTCTAATAATGATAGCAATTAATCTACCAAAATCATGGCACCATCCTTGGCCTATATTTTGCAAGTTGCGAGATTCATTTAGATTTGTGGTCTCGCTAACAAAAGGATATGCGTTCAGAATACATTATTTCAAGTGTAAAAAATACATTTCATCGCGCTTTTTTTAGGAGTTGATGTGAATTTTAATTTATCAACCACTAGGAAATGTGAGATTTAATTCTTTACCGGTAATGCCTTGCATAAATTCTGCGTTTTAAATTTTGGCCGATATAGATTATTAAAACATCAATCCCATCGGAATTAATTAGGAATTTAAATCGTAGTATAGTTAGTGAATGCTTTTCTAAATGTAAATTTGTTATTCACTTTTTGTTAACACAATATCGTCTTAAACGTGTCGTTTAGGACACGCGATCGTTAAAAGGCGCAACATCTCGTAATTAACTGCATTCACATCGTTGATTAGACTTAATGCAAGTGATATTTGTTGCAGTGAAACTACAGGCATTAAACATGATTCTATGTAATCTGGTGCTGATGATGACACATTACAATTACTTACAAAAAGTCGGACACCGAGCATTGCGATTGTTTATATACGCGCATGTATATTAAGAATAGGTGGATACATTATTAACAGATATGAATGGTTATTAAGGTAGAAAGGTACACTGTACCATTTCTTAATATGATACGTTTCTTGTCGTTCATATCGAAAATATCTTATCGATAATGAACACAAAGACCAGAGAAATCTGTCTGCTTCTTTCAAAATTTAAGACGATTTTGAGAAGCAATTTCTCCGCAGTACAGCATCAATCGAGTCATTTTATTCGTCACACGGAACGCACAACGCTAACTGAATTCAATTAGACTCTGCAGCTTTTCCAATATCGCTCCATAAAATATTTTCTGCCTTGAGCGAAGCGATCTACTGTGCATTGCATTCCCATAGAAGGGCCTCGTGGTATTCCGACGTAAACTTAGGGAGGCCGATCAATGCGTATCGATTTCTTGTTATCCGAGATGACTCCTCTGTTTTCCATTTGGACAATTATGTTGGAAATGGCAAGTCGACAAAGATTGACTCGATTCTTAGGGGTACGCGATATTTCAATTTATAAGCGATATGAGGGAAAGACATCTTGTGTTTTGGGGTTACGCTAAAAACACACCGCCAATATTTCTGTTATTTTATTTTTCATCTATTTTGGTTTCTTGGATTTTGTTTTGCTTTTGAAATTTGCCTCGAAATAGATAATGATATACCGTCAACTATGAATATTTGGGGGACATTAGGAATGTTTAAACTATTAATGAATCCCTGGGTTAGCGGTGGATTGAATGCGAGTAGACGAGGTATATATATAATCTTCATCTTAATTCCAGGGGCCCATTTTACAATTGAACTTACGCCTATAATACCGACATTTTGACTTGGATCTAAGACGGTGCCGCTTAGGACATTGGCGTAAGAAATGCTTAAATTGTGTAAATCAATTTCTTTTCGATTTATTCCATATTGGAACGGAATAAATTCACCAACTGTTATACTTTGGGTCTAAGTTGCAAAATGTTTTTAATGGGTCCCCATTTCATTATTGCTTTTAAGTTATCTTTAAATCAACATATACATGTACATATAGTTTCCTTCGTTTATCGGAGACGATTGCCATTTTAAATTCTCATACAATAAAAAAAAAAAAAGCCGGTCTCATGTAAAAACACCCCTTCCGGTGGTTTTTTTAAATATATAACCATGCACTCAAAATGACGTCACTATATACTCTAAGAGAACGGACGTCACAATGTACTCCAATATCAAACACAAATCAACTTCTATATTCTCCTTGTGTCAAACTGGAGTGTTCGTAGTCTCGTGTCTAATGGCTGTTTTCCTTTACTAGAAGAGGATTCGAAAACTAAAGCCAAGGGAATTAGAAATTTTATCATACTTATGGTATCTGTGCGACGCTGAATTTCGGACATGACAAAGTCCAGAGGTTTTGCTGTTTTTAAGACAATGAAGGGGATTTTTTTGTCTGTTTCTCATAGCTTAAGCTTGACCTCACACATGTTTGCATATTATCATAAATAATAGATCAGACTTTTGCAGGGTTTCAGTCCTACAAAACTCCCGCAATTATACTTTGTGGAGAAAATAAAATCCGAATAATAGAAAAAGTACCACTAATTCTAATAGGATAACAGAGAAGAATTTCCCATGTAAGTATACGTATGTTGTAGGAAAAATTACCCCAAAAGCTAACTCGCCCATGGGAATTTGGTAGGACTAAAAAAAATTGCATGCATTCTCGCACAGGATTTTTGTCCTTAAAGGTTGATTATCACAATTCTACAAGAACTTATCAGTTTCACCTTGAGTTATGACAACTACTCTCACTGTATGCGTATTACTTTTTCTTAATATCACATTATTAATTAATTATTATTAATTATACAGGGTGGCCAAACTACCACACGTCTCCATAGATTCTCCAGCGGGGCGTTCAACAGGATAACCAAAAAAACTAACTTCGCCGTGTCTGGATATTGCACTGTTCGACACCATTCCATGTTTTTATGAGGGGATATGTACAATACATTGCACATGATTGTAATTATAAAATATGTTCCCAAATTGTCCGCCAAAATCAGGTGCATGCAAGGTGAAGATAACGAACAGTGATCAATCTCATAACTCCTACAAGCAATACAAAATAGATAGTTGGGCAAACACGGACCCCTGGACACACCGCATGTGTCTTGTTATTTCATATATTCATTTAATTTTGGCTTTCGCTGGATGTAGTAGCTCATTGGTAGACTGCGATTTCGTTCCATGTTGGCGTCAAACGCAGGAAGTGAATGCTCCATCGTCAAAAGCTTGGTATGTAGAAGCAAGAATCACGAGTATTTCGGGTATGACCTTCAAAACGGAGGTCCCGTGTCGCGGCAGGCGTTGGCACATTGATAGACCCTCGTTCTGAATTTATGGTACTTCACCTGCAGATGGCGACGTCTTCAAATAGGCAAAAAGTTCACAAAAGGACATAACACAAAAGCAGCTCTTAAAAGATCATGTAAATAAGTTGATTGATTGTAAATTGTTTACCGTCCCATTCGAGAATTTTTTCACTTATATGGAGACGTCACCATTGCCGGTGGAGGGCTGCAAAATTTAGGCCTATGCCGGCTCTTACGGCCTTTGAGCAGGGAGGGATCTTTATCATGCCACACCTACTGTGACACAGGGCTCTGGTTTTTGCGGTCTCATCCGAAGGACCGCCCCATTCAGTTGGCTCTTACTACAAGCAAGGGTACTAAGGATATATTCTTGCCCGGATCCCCATGGGATGTTAATACGAGATACCAATATACGAAACACTTTTCATAACACCACATAGTAAACGGGGTCATTTAAGTCTTCATTCCTTAGACCATTCCATCATATCATCGACTGATGAATATCACTTTTAACAAGACGTTAATTCCTTGTTTTAATCTTGCCTCAAATATTCGACAAGAATAAAGAATTAACTTCTTTTTACCCCCCCCCCCCCCCAGCTGGTAGTGCTGATATGATTCGCTGCATCTGATAAAATTCCATCAACTTCTACAAAAATGGCTTCAATTGTATTTTAATATCATCGCTGCATCTGATAAAATTCCATCAATTTCTACAAAAATGGCTTCAATTGTATTTTAATATCATCATATTGAGAAAAAGATAACTTGATAGTAAACCTTTTGGCTATTCCTATAAACGAAATAATCCGACGCTAGATAAAGGCACCTTCAGCAAAGAAATTGATATTTCTTTGTATCTCTTTATAACTGTATGCAAGGACTTTGAACAGAGGAAGGTAACTAAATCTTGCAATGGAGTTTGTCATTCAGTAGTCAAGAGTTATGTTTCCTTCAGCATCATGGGAATCTATTTTTGACATACTTTTTTAGGTACTATATTGAACACATGTCACGCACCAATGTGTATATAAATCGTATAACATTGCTCGTAACAGCGTAGTACATGTATATACTAATATTATATGTACATATCAAGTAAGTAAATGTTTCTATATTTTCACCATGTCCTTTTCGGTGACGGTTCACAATTCGAAGGCTCATTACTCCGACGACGCACTAGTTCGAAGATTTACTAGTCCGAGGATCTACTAGTCATAGTGCCAACACGGAACGATATTTTACTGGGGTTTGAACAATCTCGATTGACGTCAGTATTTCGAAAATTCTATGGTCGTTATAACGATCTAGTTCGTCAATACAACCTATCATTGGGTTAAATGCCGTCTGACGTATTTCATACCCATTGTTAGGTCGTTCTTGGCACACTGATTTGGACTACAGATAGCTTCCGTTTACCTGATCAAGATAGAGGGCTCACGCCGGGTGTGACCGGTGGACAGGGGATGCTTACTCCTCCTAAGCACTCGATCCCACCTCTGGTGTGTCCAGGGGTCCGTGTTTCCCAACTTTTTATTTTGTATTGCATATAAATCACTGTTCGTTATCTTCACCTTTCAATCCCGCGAGGGTCTGGGTTAGAATAGGTCCTCAGTACCCCCTTGCTTGTCGTAAGAGGTGACTAAATGGGGCGGTCCTTCGGATGAGACCGCAAAAAACCGAGGCCCCGTGTCGCAGCAGGTGTGGCACGATAAATATTCCTCCCTGCTCAATGGACATAAGCGCCGAGCATAGGCCTAAATTTTGCAGCCCTTCACCGGCAGTGGTGACGTCTCCATACGAGTGAAATATTTTCAAGAGGGACGTAAAACAATATTCAATCAATCAATCATCTTCACCTTTCAAATTACAGACCAGTGTCACTTTTGAGCGGTGTTAGTAAAATATTTGAAAGAATTATGTTTAAACATGTATATAAAATGTGATCCTTTTCATGCGAATCACTTATTTTAACCAGTATCAAGAAGGATTTCTTCATGACATTCTATTGTGTATCAACTATTGCAAAAAGAAACACTGTTGCATGATGCTTTGTGATTTTTTTAAAAAACCTTTCATAGAGTGTAGCACAAATGTCTACTTCACACATTGAAAATATAAGCACAAATGTCTACTTCACACATTGAAAATATAATACCGTGGGGATCCGGGTTAGAATTGGTCCTCAGTACCCCCTTACTCATTGTAAGAGGCGACTAAATGGGGCGGTCCTTCGGATGAGACTGCAAAAACCGAGGTCCCGTGTCGCAGCAGGTGTGTCACGATAGATATTCCTCCCTGCTCAAAGGCCATAAGCGCCGAGCATAGGCCTAAATTTTGCAGCCTTTCACCGGCAGTGGTGACGTCTCCATATTTAGTGAAATATTCTCTCGAGGGACGTAAAACAATATAAAATCAATCATTGGAAATATAAAGGTTGTCAGGAAATCTTATAGAAAGGTTTAGACGCTATTTAAGTAAGAGATCACAAAAAGTTATGCACAGAAACTTATTTTCTTCTGTATATTGATGCAGGTGTACCCCAGGGCTGTCTACTTAGCCCACTTTTTCTTTTTTGTTCTTTTTTTTTTTTTTTTTTATAAACGCCTTAGACACTTCTGAAAATACATGTATGTTATATGTTTGTAGATTACTAGTATTTGCACATGATTGATCACTGTTCGTTATCTTCGCCTTTCATTTATCTTATAGACAGAACTCTGAATATTTTCAGTGGTCAATGGGTTACATAAATTTAATCCTAGTAAAACCAAAGCTTTATTTTTATGCCCCCCTTTGAAAAAGAGGGGGCATATTGTTTTGCACCTGTCGGTCGGTCTGTAGACCATGTGTTGTCCTCTCAATATCTTGAGAACCATTCACTTGATGATAATGATATTTCATATGTGGGTTAGTTATGAGTAGAAGAGGATCCCTATTGTTTTTCAGGTCCAAAGGTCAAGGGTCAATCTACTCTGGACATAGGAATATAATGTCCGCTCAATATCTTGAGAACCCTTTGCTTGAGAGACATCAAACTTGGCACACTGGTACATCCTAAGGAGTAGATAACCCCTATTGATTTTGAGGTCATATGGTCAAAGGTCAAGGGTCAAACTGGGCATAGGAATATACTGACCATTCAATGTCTAGAGAACCCTTTGCTTGACAGACATCAAACTTAGTACGCCAGTACATCTTCAGAAGAAGATGACCCCCATTGATTTTGAGGTCACATGGTCAAAGGTCAAACTGGACATAGGAATATACTGTCCGTTAAATATCTCGAGAACCCTTTGCTTGACAGACATCAAACTTGATACACTGGTACATCTTTAAGAGAAGATGACCCCTAATGATTTTGAGGTCACATGGTCAAAGGTCAAGGGTTAAACTGTACATAGGAATATACTGTCCGCTCAATATCTTGAGAACCCTTTGCTTGACAGACATCAAACTTGGTACACTGGTACATCTTCAGGAGAAGATGACTATTAATTATTTTAAGGTCACATGGTCAAAAGTCAAGGGTCAAATTGGACATAGGAATATACTGTCCGTTCAATATCTTGAGAACCCTTTGCTTGACAGACATCAAACTTGGTACACTGGTACATCTTCAGGAGTTGATGACCCCTATTGATTTTTAGGTCACATGGTCAATCCACTCTTGACATAGGAAGATATTGTCTGCTCAATATTTTGAATTGATGATACTACTCTCAATTAAATGATGTGTGTGTGTATAACCCTTTTCAATTTTGCACCATGGGGGGGGGGGGGGGGGGGGGGCATATGTGTTTTACAAACATCTCTTGTTTATTTTAGTAATAACAACTTCCTGAATAAGTTATCGACCAGAGTGAATTGGAATTTGCTCATGAGCACAAACATTTCGGAATTATTTTGAAACTAAGCCGGTCTTCCTATATTGATGAAATTGTAAACAAAGTCTTAAGAAAATAGGAATTCTCAAAAAGCTGAAGTTTTCTGTAACACTAAAACAACTTTCTAAATAATATATAGCTTTAACAAGACAACACTTGGAACATGCAGTTCAACTCTGGTATTCCTGTACCCTATAAAATGGTGAAATTAACGACATTAAATTTACTACGTGTCATCCAATAATAGCTCCAAGAAATTCTTTGTGCTTAAAAACAGGGTATGGAAAAATTGACAAAAGACTTGATAAGAGTTAATCTTGTAACCATGTACCCATCCCGGTGGTCTAGAGGTAGAGCGTTCGCCCCGCATGTGGAAGGTCGGGGTTCAAATTCCGGCCGCGATCGACCTAAGTCGTTAAGACAGGTAGTGACAGTTCCATCGCCAAACGATCGGCATCAAGTGTGAATGTCACGGGTCCTCGGAGATGGCCTTCAAACATATGTCCCTTGTCACAGTAGGTGTGGCACGCTAAAGATCCCTCACTGCTCAAGCGCCGAGCATAGGCCTGAATTTAATGTCCTTCACCGGTATTGGTGACGTCTCCATATGAGTGAAAAATTCTCGAGAGGGACATTCAACAATATTGATTGAGTATTGTTTAACGTCCCTCTCGAGAATCTTTCCCTCATATGGAGACGTCACCACTGCCGGTGAAGGGCTGCAAAATGGAGGCCTATGCTCTGCACTTCTGCGAGCATGAAGAACAACGATCAATCTCACAACTCCAACACGTTCACATGGACACACCAGAGGTGGGATCAGATGCCCAAGAGGAGTAAGTATTCCCTGTCGACTGGTCACATCCGCCGCGAGCCATACCTCTTGATCAGGTAAACGGAGTTATCTGTAGTCAAAATTAGTATGCCAAAAACGGCCTAATAATCGGTGTGAAACAAGTGACAGCAGTTGATCCAATGATAGGTTGTATTGGTAAACTAAATCATTATAACGACTATAGAATTTGCGAAATGCTAACTTTAAACGAGAGTGTTGCAACCCCTGCACCATCAACTTGTTTGGCAGTAGCCTGCTTCGATTTAAAAACTTATCATACGCAGAACAAGCTCTTGTGTATCGAATCAGTTGAGACATATAAACTCAATATGCAGGTGATAATGGAATATTGCTACATAAATATATGAGGTTGACGATGGAGAAGTTGAAATCTAAACTTTGGATCTTGTACCCAAATCCTTTTGTCTAATTGACAACTCCTAATCAACGCAATATTTTGATAGGTATATTTGTACAATTCTTACTTTTAGCTCTCAGTTTTGTAAAGCGTTCAAAGTGATGGAACGTCTCCACACGAGTGAAGATTCTCGAGAGGGACGTTAAACAATATACAGTCAATCAAAATGGTGGTTCCAGTGTAGCTCATGCAAGTAGAGGTGGGGTATTTAACCGAGAATTTTTCACTCGAGACCGGTGAAGGGCTTCAAATTTAGGCCTATGCTCGGCGCTTACGACCATTGAGCAGTGAGGATTCTTTAGCGTGCCACACGACATCCGTTTTTAAGGTCATCTCCGAGGACCCGTGACATTCACACCTGATGCCGAGCGTTTGGCGATGGAACTATCACTACCCGTTTTAACGACTTGGGTCTGTCGCGGCCGGGATTCGAACCCCGGTCTACCGCATTCGGGGCGAACGCTCTTTTTTTTTTCTCTCTCTTTTATTGATTAACATTTAAACAGATATCACAGACTAATCATCAGTTACAATCACATTTAAAACACTTTGTATCTAAAATATGAACAATAATATTCCCTCTGTTTCTTTCAATAGAGGATTTCTATGTAAGAAAAACTTTTTAAACAGGTTCATTTTCTTTTCTAAAACAGTCAATTGATAATAGTTATATGAAATGTAATGTCTCAATGTATATCTACAAAGCCTTTCAATATCTATTTTTTTTTCACTTTGCAAAAAAATCTGTCTTCTTCTATAAATACAAAATCTGCATACTGATATAAAATAATTTACAAAAAATACATTCACGTTTTTGATACCCTTATGTAATGCTGTCATGAATATTTCTTCAAAGTTTAATCTGTTAAAAACATCACTTTCACAATCTTTCAATAACGATTCAAGATGATAAATAACAAAATTGTTCTTAAATTCAGCCAACTCTTTACATCTAATAAATAAATGCATTATATCCTCGCATTCTAGCATACAAATTGGACATATTTTAGAATCAGACTTCCCTATCTTAAAAAGTTTCTCATATGTAAATATAATATTGTGAAAAATTTTGAAATCCAGTTCAGTAATATCTGGTGTTTTGTATAACACCCATACCGTTTCCCATCGCTTTTCAATGGATGATTTATCATTCATATCAAGTTTATCTCGCCAATAAATATTTGACACCGGTTCTTGAAACATTTTTTGAACTAACAAATTATAAAATATTTGTACTGTACCGGATTGGAACACTATCCTTTGATCTCTATATGAAATATCAAAATTTGGCTGAAAGCATGTTCTTTTGTACTCATTTTCATGAACATAATTTTTCCATTCTTCTGGAATAGATAATAACAAATCCTTATAATTTTTTGTAATCAGTGAGACATTTACCTCTGAATTTTGTTCTTGAAAAATCTCCACAATACATGATATTGGTAAAAATCCCGGAATTACTTCATATGAAATATCCTTGACATGTGTAATACTAGCACTAATAAAATCTTTCCAATTCAACATTTTGTTTCTTCTTTGTACTTTCGGATTAAAAAACAGACAATAATTAAAAACATCATTTTCTTTTTCTGTAACAATGATATAATCTTTTATGGCATACCATGCACAAAATAATTCATTGTAAAACTGTGGTAGACCCTCTAAATCTGTTTTCTTAAACTGTAGTAAAAATATCTCCATTCCTGCTCCTAAATTTTGAATCTTTGATAGGAAATATCTAAAAATATGTTTCCACAGAAAATCTTTATTACAACAAAAGTGCTTTGCAAGAAACTTTAGTCTAAATGATAACATTTTTAGATAGATATCAGCTATTTTCAAACCACCATTGTGTTTTTCACCAATTATTGTTTTATAAGATACCAAGTGTGAGCCAAAATTCCATAAAAAATTGGTACACTCCTTTTGAATACTATCTCTAGCCCATTGTGGAATCGATATAACTGACAATGAGTACCATAATTTAGACATGAACAAGGTATTAATTAAAGTGGCTCTACCTTGAACTGCTAAGGATCTCTGTCTCCATAAATTAAGAGTTTGCTTAATGTTTCTAACTTTGTCTCTCCAATTTAAATTTTCACACTCTACTCCATTTTTGCCAAAATAAATACCAAGAATTTTCATGACACTTGTCTCAGAAACACTCAATGATATCTTTTCCTGTTCAAAACTTCTACCAGTTCCTATACACATTATTTCAGACTTGTGAATGTTTATTTTGGCACCAGATGCTTTTTCATACATGTCAAATACTTTGAAAACTTCAAAAACAGAATTTTTGTCACACACTGTCATTGTAGTATCATCAGCATGTTGAAACATCAACCCATTCTTTTCTGACATTGGTATTGGAATGCCTCTTATTACTGTATTTTGTTTCATGACATAATTCAGAGGTTCTGCTGATAAAACATATAATAATGCAGATATTGGGCAACCTTGTCTAACAGAATTTTTAATAGGAAAATATTTTGTTAAATGTCCATTACACTTTACACTACTGTATATATCCGTATAAAATATATGTACCCATTTTCTAAATTGGGTTCCAAAACCAAATACTTCTAATACATCAAGTAAATACTCATGACTCACTCTATCAAAAGCTTTTTCCTGATCAATTTTAACCACATAACCCTCTAAATTATCCATCTCTACCATATCAATCACATCTCTAATGCTAACTAGAGTATCTGCAATATCTCTTCCTATTATACAACAAGTCTGTGTTTCAGACACAATATTTGGTAATACCTGTTTCAGTCTATTTGCCATAACTCTTGCTATTATCTTATAATCTACATTTAACAGGCTTATAGGCCTCCAGTTTTTCAACAATTTCTTATCTCCTTTCTTCTTGTATAACAACGTAATAACACCCATTTTCATAGAGTTAGACATCGTTTGTTTTCTGTTAATTTCTTTAAATAAATTGAGTAGAATATCTCTTAATTGTGGTAAAAACATTTTATAAAATTCAACAGTCAACCCATCAGATCCTGGGCTTTTATTATTAGCCATTTCCTTGATTGCAGTTTCAATTTCTTCTTTGTTAATATCCCTTTCACACATTTCCTTATCATTTTCTTCAATTTTTCTATTCACATATGACAAAAACTGTGCCTTACTTTCAGAGTCAATTCGCACTGATGAATATAAGTTAGAATAGAAATTGTACTCTATTTCTAAAATTGAATCAATATCCTTCTTTATTTCTTCTGTGTCACTCAACAATTCTTTTACTGAATTTGATTCTTGTCTTCGTTTTTCTAAATTCAAAAAATATTTCGTGCATTTATCTGATTCATTTGCCCACTGTGCTTTTGATCTAAGTATTGCACCCTGACACTTTTCATTTTCAAAATCTGACAATTCTTGTTTGATTGCTTCATATTTTTCAATATCAACTTGTACTCCATTTGCTAAATTTTGTGAAATTCTTTGCATTTTGTTTTGTAAACCATAATATTCTTTATTTCGTTCCCTGGCTCTAGTTTTGCTAAAACTTTGAGAAAACTTTTTGAGCTTGTATTTCAAATTATCCCACCACACCAACATTGAATTTTCATATAATATACAATTTTTTTCTCTTTCAATAATTTCTATGATTTTTGTTTTATATGTATCATCATTCAATAGCAAATTATTATGTATCCACAACCCTGGTCCTCTTTCACAAACAGTATTATTCAAGTACATCACGACCATCGAATGATCGCTTAGTGTAGTTTCAACATAAAATATATTTCTAACATATGTTCTTATAACGTGTGAAACTAGAATGTAATCTATTCTACTTTGAACTAACATGTTTCCTACTAACATTTTTCTTGAAAAAACTTTTTCTCCTCTATTTCTACTTCTCCATAAATCTGCTACACCATGTTGATTCATCATATTGAACAGGGCTTTGTAACCCTGGTCATATACATGACGTGTCTTACCACATCTATCAATCTCTGCAAGTGTGTTATTAAAATCACCTAGTATTATAAGATTCACTGAATATGGAATGATACTAGACATATCTTGAAAAAAATTGGCCCTTTCTTTTGCAACGTTAGGTGCATATATGTTTATAATATCAAAATTTTCATCATTTTCTTTGTATTTTATATGTAGAAATCTACCATCGCACCCTTTTACATATTGAATATTATCTTTTAATTCATTTCTAATCAAAAAAGCTACACCCTTTGACGACGTCTCAGAGTTATTGTACATAATACTTCCTTTCCATAAATGTTTATATTTTTCAATGAAGTCATCTCGCCAATGAGTTTCTTGTAAACCAATGATATCATACTTCCTTTCATCCAATAAACTAAATATCATTTTCATCTTATTTACATTACACAATCCATTACAGTTCCACGAAGTTACTATCACCATGATTGTAATTAAGAATAAGAGTTTGTCCATTCTTTCCATTTCATTTATTCTTTTTTGCGTTTCTCTTCTTCTTCAATTTCTTTTTTCTTTTGCCTTTCCCCTCTACGATGATGATTTCATTTTCCGAATCTGTTCCTACATTAGAGTCACTCTCACTCCGCTCTTGAATCATGTTTTCACAATCTTGAGAGGCTTCATTCAATTCCCGTTCTTGAATTTCGTTTTCACCATCCTTAGGGGCATTTTTATTAGTAGACATATTCACTTTATCGTTTTTATTCACAATAATTTGATTTTCTGTCGTCTCAGTATGTTTCTTTTGTTTTGTTTCCACACAAATAAGTGATTCGTCTATATTTTCGTTCTCATGTTGCACCCCTTCGTTCGCCTCTTCTGTTTCCATATTTGTGTTACCCTCTAACACGTCCTCTTTCTCCACCTCAGACACTTCCAATTCATTGTTTTCTTCAGAACTGTGATCACTCATGCAACACTGGCATTTAAATGTCCATTCACCACACTGCTCACACAAGTGATTTTTACAGGCCCTCGCGTAGTGACCTTGCTGCTTACACTTGAAGCACACAAATTTTGGACATGCTCTAAATAAATGATCACTCGCGTAACACAGCGAACACACTTTCATTTGACCGTTATGAATACACCTATGATACTCCTTTTGAAATTTCACAGTGTATGGAAAAGAGGGCATATGAGGAGGTAGTTTCACCCTAACGTACCTTGTTCCGTCAGCAATTGTAGTTCCAGGATAAAATCGTCTGTTAATAGGTGACAGCAATTCAACACCCATTGATGTTAAAGTTTGTTCAATCTCTCCATCATCTATGTAAGCAGGAAGGTGTAAAAAACTAACAATCAGTGAAGTCTGTACAACTTCACGACATTCAAACAAATCATTGCCAAGTCTTATTCCTTCCAGCAAATATTGTGTTGGTGCTTTTCCATCAAGAGTAAGTTCATACAAATTACCTGATTTAGGCACACATGCATAAAGAGACCCCAAACCACAGTTCTCATTGACGAATTGTATTATTCCCTCGGGTTTGATGAGAGAATTGTCTCTAACATTTACAACCACAGTGTTCTCACGACAGTACTTTCTGTCTTTGAATAAATTGTTTGATCCGCCAAGATGGCTGCCACCGACGTGGCTGCCATCTCACGTTTATGCACAATTATTTACAATGTTCTCAAAGTCTAACTATTTTACACAGAAAATTGAAACATATATACATAAAGCCTTCTGCAGAACAGCAGTCGGCAAATATACTACTCACAGTAGACGCAAAAAGGTAAATTTCCGACACACAAAATTTCCTCGTGCTCACTACAACAAGTAGACCGGAAGTCCTGGCGAACGCTCTAACCTCTCGGCCACCGCGGCGGTTGAAGATATCGAACAGTGATCAATCTCATAACTCCTATAAGCAATACAAAATAGATAGTTAGGCAAACACGGACCACTGGACACACCAGAGGTGGGATCAGGTGCCTAGGAGGAGTAAGCATCCCCTGTTGACCGGTCACACCCGTCGTGAGCCCTATATCCTGATCAGGTAAACCGTTTACCTGATCAGGATAAAACGGAGTTATCTGCAGTCAAAATCAGTGTGCCAAGAACGGCTTAACAATCGGTATGAAACACGTCAGACAGCATTTGACCCAATAGTATATTTCTCTCATTTATTTCGTATTTAATCAATAGCGAAGTGACGAATGGAGGGGGAACAGGAGTGAAGAATTCGCCCCCTCCCCTTTAAAAGAATGATAAGTTTAAATGCTGCAATTTAGACGATATACTTTTCCCCTTCGCGCTGACAAAGTATTATTCACTCTTTGAGTCGCTATGATCCAGAACGCACCCAAACGATTTTGATGAATTATTCAGGATGTGCAGAAATCGTTAATTTTAAATATCAAAACCTCTTTCTCTATGATGTAACAATATAATTTATTGATCTCGATTGAACTGAAAATGGATTTTTTCTCGATAAAAAATCGGAATCATAATTATGGATATATTATGACTTGATGTACATTAAGAACCTAACATGTATTTCTTCATTTGAATTTATTTCCGTTTGGGTACGGTCCATTTTATATTCGCGGAGGGGAAACTCTTATGTGAGGGGTAAAATAGGTGAATTTTTTCATCCCGAAAAACATGTATGTATGACGCACCCGGCTCAATTTATTCATGCATTTTGAATATTTTATACCAGAATGTAAAACTTGTACGGTACCAATTTTGATGCACCAGATGCGCATTTCGACAAATAATGTCTCTTCAGTGATACTCAACCGAAATGTTTGAAATCCGAAATAACTATGAAGTTTTAGAGCTAAATATAGCCAAAAACAGCGTGCCAAAAAAGTGGAGCCAAATTCGTCCAAGGATAAGAGCTATGCATGAGGGAGATAATCCTTAATTTTGAAATGAATTTCTAAATTTTATAACAGCAATTAAATATGCATCCGTATTTTCAAGCTAGTAACGAAGTACTTAGCTACTGGGCTGTAGAGACCCTCGGGGACTAACAGTCCACCAGCAGAGGCCTCGACTCAGGGGTCATAATGTAAAACTTAATACGGTACCAATTTTGATGCACCAGATGCGCATTTCGACAAATAATGTCTCTTCAGTGATGCTCAACCGAAATGTTTGAAATCCGAAATAACTATGAAGTTTTAGAGCTTAATATAGCCAAAAACAGCGTGCCAAAAAAGTGGAGCCAAATTCGTCCAAGGATAAGAGCTATGCATGAGGGAGATAATCCTTAATTTTGAAATGAATTTCTAAATTTTATAACAGCAATTAAATATGCATCCGTATTTTCAAGCTAGTAACGAAGTACTTAGCTACTGGGCTGTAGAGACCCTCGGGGACTAACAGTCCACCAGCAGAGGCCTCGACCCAGACCCAATATATCCTTATAATACAGCACGATTGGTTGTCTTTAGTTCTTCCTTACAACATTTATTTACTGTAAATATAATATTATTACATCAATGGCATATGTATCATTAGTCATTTTAATTCTGAAGCTTGTAAGAGTGATAGAGTTTTGAATAGAATGGCATGAAATTGTCTATTAACAGTGGCAATATAATGACATAAAAAGAAAACCCATTTCTTTGGAACAATAAAATATAATATAGGCATATTTCATGACTAGAATAAGACATGAGAATCAAGATTCATGTGCATGTAAACAATCAAGATTCAATCTTTTTTCTCCAGAGTCACTAGTATCTTTGCCAACAGACTTTTCAAAAATATCCAATAGGCGATCAAATCTTCTCATTTTGTCTCTCTGGTGTCTTTCCATTTGGTTTCGCATGTCTTTGCTCATTGACTCTATTTTTCCAAACATGGTTGAAAGACTTTCAGATGACCTCTTTTTTGGCAGGGGCCTCTTCATTTGATTTATTTCTTTTTTTCCTGTACCAGACTCTGCTTTGTGACCTGCACTAGAATCTATGCTCTCTTTATCTTCAGAAATAACCAACTTTTCTCCTGTTTTCTTTCCACTGTCAAATGTGCAAGATGCCTGAGTTGACGCTCTGTGTCCAAAGAGATTATTAAACTCTTCTTCATATTTCCAAGAAATGTTTTCGACTCCTGTTATGAGAATCAAACCATATATATGGTGTAATATTAGGGCTGTTGATCGTGTGCGTCATTTTATTTCACTATCAAGATTCAGCATCTAATAGATATTTCCAAAGAAACCATTATGCAATATCAGAAAGATCTGCTAACTAGATAAAGATCAAAATTCGCAAATTTCAATACTTACAATTTTTCTTCTCTGCCCTTTTCCGCCATCTTGCAAGAGTACGAATCCTGCCTCTCACGTGGATTAAACTCTAGTACGGGTCAAAGTTCAAATTACGTCATAATGGTCGATGCCATACTTGTTCATGTAAGGTGAAGATAGCGAACAGTGATCAATCTCGTAACTCCTATAAGCAATACAAAATAGATAGTTGGGCAAACACGGACCCCTGGACACACCAGAGGTGGGATCAGATGCCTAGGAGGAGTAAGCATCCCCAATTGACCAGTCACCCCCGCCGTGAGCCCTATATCCTGATCAGGTAAACGGAGTTATCCGCAGTCAAAATCAGTGTGCCAAGAACGGCTTAACAATCGGTATGAAACACGTCAGACAGCATTTGACCCAATGTAACTCGGGTTATTTGAGTTCGTACCCGAGTTCCAGATGAAGTCGCCCTTTAATACCAGTGAGATTAGGGTAAAGTTTTTGGAATGTTAATACACGATTAGGGTAAAGATATTATATAAATAAACTTTTTTTTTTATATCAAATGAATAAGAATTTAAGTTGCGTGTAATTATAAAAAAAATTAGTAATTTTTGACGTGATATCTTAATTTCCATTTCATGTCCGTTATTTTTGTCATATTGAGAAATATAATGTATTGATTTATTAATCCGTCGTGAATTTTACGTTTTCCTTGGTGTACAATATTACATGTACTTGTACATGCAAATTCTCAGTGAATGTCACCAACATTAATTAAATGCGTTTTCCAGGAGGACAATAGAGATCAAAAACAAATACGCGTATCTTGCAGATTGGTAACTGAACTCCAGCGGTAGCTCAGTAATATCTGAGAGCATTCGCTTCGTAACCAGGAGGTCGCGAGTTCAAGCCCCGCTCGTGTCATGGCCGCATCAAACCTAAGACGTAAACATAGGTAGTGATTTCTCCTTCGCCAAAATAAACACGGATCTTTTGGGTATGACCTTAAAATCGGGGGGTCCCGTGTAACTACAGGTGTTGGCGCATTAAAGAATCATCACTGTTACGGCTGTGAGCGCTAACTTACTTACTTAATCCACTTCGTCCCATGGGGGACATAGGGCAACCACAGTAGCTTTCCACTTTTTTCTGTCTTGGGCTATTCGTTTGGTTTCTCCCCATGTTTTATTGATGGTCTGTAGCTCTGCATTGATCGCTAAGCATAGGTCTAAATTTGTGGTACTTCACCTACAGTTGGTGGCGTATCAATGTAAGTGAAAAATAATTATCGATGGGACGTAAAACAAACAACCAACCAACGAAATGAATTTGTTGTCAGTATTATCATGAAATTTGGTCCCATGTTGGGAATGATTTCTGTAAGCTAGACTAGTTGAATTTGCATGGGTGTCGGAACGAGGGGAGGGTGGGGGCTTAATCTTCACCAAGAATTTTCCCAAAACATACATTCTTCAACGGAAAGTGTCCTGATCAACGAAGTTTTTCTGATATACTTTTGACGCCCAAGATATGCATGGTCTAATCTTATTTCATTAATTTCAAAGAAGTTTAAGTTTGTTTTACTTTTATTATTTATCTATTTATTAATTTTTCGCAATTTGTAACTTTGCTCTTTCGTATGCACCATTGTTTGTATATCCGTTATGTTTCTAACTAAAGAAAACCGCTGTCGTGACATAGAGGTTAGAGCTGTAGTAGAGAATGGATATGCATGGGTGCGAATTCACCTGGTATACCGAGTGTGTTGTGCGCATGTGTAATGTGTAAGTCGTCTCGTTGAGCAAGACTAGGTAGGTAGGCGTTAGAAGTAATCCGGCAGACCGACCGCGTCACGTCTTATGAATATGCATGATTTTCGAGTTCTATATATAGACCCGTTTAACCTCCTTTATTGTAAACACTACAGTGACTACTTGCCCTTTCGTGCAACAACGAAACCCCCCCCCCCCCCCCCCCCCAATCCAAACAACAAACATGTTTTAATTTTTTGACATTGCAGCGACTGAAACTGAAGTATTTAATTCAATTCAATATTGGCACTAAAGCACATGCAAGTGTTGTTAGCCATCTAGTATAATATATATATATATATATATATATATATATATATATATATATATATATATGTATATAATTATATATATTGTGTTACATGGTATTACAATCCTAAGGAAAATACGGAGGTGTGGATGGGGGGATATTAATCCCTTGTCAGTGACAATAAGTGGATTGCATGTATATGTGGAGAGAAATGGTCATCAGTCTATATTTAAAAAAATAGATTTTTTAAAATTATTATTTAAACCATGTCATATCGGGTGCAAAATATTTTCTTTTATTTGAGCTTACAATTTCATTCTGCCAGATACTGTAAGGTAACATATAAGCCTACTCCTTTACAATATGCACTCAGAAAATTACAATTTCCATATATTGTCTCTGTGATTTATTGTATGTACATGTAGTATTGTAAGGTCAGTCTAGCAGATTCCAAGGTCAGTCTGCCAGATCCCCTAATGAAATATCACTTATACATCATTATTCTATACACATTACAGTTTCCAAACCATAGTTCTGTCACCTATAGTATGTATTATTATAAGGGGAGTCTGGCATATTTCAAGGTCACTCTATCAGATCCCCTCATGAAAGGTCACTTATACACCATACTGTCTCTGTCACCTATAGTATGTATTATTAAAAGGTCAGTCTAGCAGATTCCAAGGTCAGTCTGTCAGATCCCCACATGAAAGGTCACTTAAATACAGCATACAATTTCTATATGGTGTCTCTGTCACCTATAGTATGTATTATTATAAGGTCAGTCTAGCAGATCCCCAGGTCAGTCTGACAGATCCCCTCGTGAATGGTCACATACACCATACAATTATCCATACGATATTTCTGTCACCTATTGTATGTATTATGATAAGGTCAGTCTAGCAGATCCCCAGGTCAGTCTGACAGATCCCCTCTTGAAAGGTCACTTACACATGATACAATTTCTATATGCCCCAAGCTACCCCCGGGGATCATGGTTTTAACAAACTTGAACCTGCACTATGTCAGGAAGCTCTAATGTAAATTTCAGCTCTTCTGGCCAAGTGGTTCTTGAGAAGAAGACTTCCAAATGATCCCACCCTATTTTTGCATTTTTTGTAATTATCTCCCCTTTGAAGGGGGCATGGCCCTTCATTTGAACAAACTTGAAAGCCCTTCACCCAAGGATGCTTTGTGCCAAGTTTGGTTGAAATTGGCCCAGTGGTTCTGGAGAAGAAGTCGAAAATGTGAAAAGTTTACAGACGGACAGACAACGAACAACAGGTGATCAGAAAAGATCACTTGAGCTTTCAGCTCAGGTGAGGTAAAAAGTTGTTTTTCTCCCCAATGTTATTGTTTTAAATGTTGCAGCTATTTTTTCAGTGTTGTATATTTGATAGAGCTCAACTTTAATACATATGCTGCAATGCTTTACTATGGTATACATTTAATAAAGCATCAAGAATGAATAATGTCAATATGCCTTTAATCAATGTAAAATCATTAGCAGGATAAATTCGTTATAAAGACACCTAGAGGGGTAATACATAAATATATGGGGGTCCTTGAAAAGAAAAACATTGGGTTCGACGTACACCTTGCCCAATATAACCTCGAAGTGTCTATAATATCATACTATACAGATTACAATTTACAAATCATATCAGAGCATCATCATAAGGTGTATTACAAATATCAAATCGACTAAATGTTAGTACTTGAAACCTTTATCCTATATGTGATTCACAAAACATTTTAAACATACTAGATTGTAATATCAGAATGCTGCTTTAAGTTTCATAATAGAACATCATTGAAAACAAATTCATGATTTCTGAATCATTGAATTATTTAATGTACTGATTTCTATGTATGCTGTAAATCGTGTACTATTTCTCACAAAATATACATTATTGGAATATAATGTAGGTACACTGTACATAATTTTCAGTATATTACAACATTTAAACATTATTTGAAGAGAGAGTTGCCTGACAATAAAATTTCACTTGTAATACATTGTCTGTGAAGGTCATTGATTATCAAATGACTCTTATACATGCTCATCTTCGTGAAACTGAAGGTCCTCAAAAAATCAAATTCACTTTGAAGATTTCTTCCTCAGACTGATGGATTTCTTTGTCTAGTGTTTCAGGAAAAAAAAGAACAATAAATAAACACCAATTTTCCTTGTAACAATAATTTAAAACATTACACTCACTGAAGTTACCTGTTTTCCTTTATATTCCCATACAGAAATTCAACCCACCTTTACTTTGGATGCAACTCTCGGACCAAAGTATTTTGAGAAGACCCCATTTCTATTTTCACTGTTTAATTATCCTTAAATGGGAGTTATGGTCCTCCTCTGAATAAAAATGATCCTCTCTAGTCCTTTCCTTTAGAAGCTTAGTGTTAAGTTGGGTTGAAATATGTCCCATTGTTCCAGAGAACATATTGAACTATAAACACTTATAATACATACATAATAAACAGACACCAGATGCTTTATAATCAAAATAGCCGAGCTAACACTGAACACATGTACCCATATACAAACTTCCTTAATATACAGTATCTAAAACAAAATTAATAATATTATCAAAGAATATTATTATATATTTTAATAAATATTTAAACAAAAATCTCTTCAATTTCTTTGCCTAGTTGGTTTTCAAATCAGCAAAACTTTACCTTTTTAGCAGCATTTTTCCCAGGTGATTTTTTATTGTCGTTTTCTCCCTTCAAAGAAGACACACAACACATTTGATAATCTTACTTGGTACTAGTAAATCATATTGCAGTGGAATATATTTCAGAATAAATATTTATTTGTAATATTTTGTTACACATTATGTCACATACCCAAAATCGAATGGAACACATCCTGCAGATAAAGCTATTTTTTGAAATGTTTTCCTCCCCAACACAGTGGTTTTTTTTATGAAAGTGTCTGGTGCATTTTTCACAATTCATCTACAGAAAAGCATAAAAGATTAGCAACATCACTACTGAGTCTGGGAGTACCTACCCTACCTCAAACTGCTATGATGTAGTGTGAACGGAGACAATAGACATGGTTTGTGACTATGAAAGATTAGCTGTACCTTACATATGGTTTATTCAGACTAAAGCATAGCTTACATACTTAAAATTTGTACTTTATTGTTAGTTTGTTTTGTTTTACGTCCCTGTAAGAATTTTCCGCTCATACTGAGATATCACCAACTGTTAGGTGAAGTACCACACATTTAGACCTATTCTTAGTTGAAACATTGGACCTATGTTTTTTCATCTTTACACACCAAGTGTTTGGTGAAGGAGCGTTTACGTCTTGGGTTTGACATGGCCATGGCTCAAGTGGAGCTCATACACAATAATTAAACAAGAGGCCCATGGGCCACATCGCACACCTGAGTCACCTTGGCCCTGCCATTGTTCAGCTGTTGTGAATTTTAAAAGATTTATTTTATCAATCTTTATTCCCATGAAAAATATTGTCCCCATATTGTGGCCCCAACCTAACCCTAAATGATCACAAAATAACTGAAAATGAATTCACACAACACAGAGATGCCTCAACATCAATATGACTAACATGATCTTGCTGTTCTGGATAAGATCTGCTTTGAATAGTTCAGGAAATATTGAATAAATCAGAGATTTAAAAAGTAGGCCCAACTCTAAGGTCAACATCACAAGGTCAAACTTCACAAAGTAATAAGGTCTTGCCATAAAGAACATGTGTACAAAATAAAAAAGCCCTAACCTATATAGTTCAGGAGAAATTAATAGGTCAGGTTTTATTTAAAAAGTAGGTCAAACTCAAAGGAAAAAATCAAAAGATCAAGCACAATTGTGTATAGGGTATTGCCACAAAGAATCTATAGATAAAGAATCTATACACAAGATATGGAAGCCCTACCTAAAATAGTTCTGGATATATTCAATAGGTTATGTTTTCTTAAAAGTAGGTCAAACTCCAAGTTCAATGTCACAGATCATGTGAAATGAAAGGTCTTGTAATAAGAAAAATATGTAAGTCAAGATATGAAAGATCTGTCTTAAATAGCTCAGGGTATATTGTACAGGTCAGATTTTTATTAAAAGTAGGTCAATGGACAAGTGACACATCCATGAGTTAAGAGTTAGTTTCCTATCTAAAATAAATCTCACAAACCATACCTGAGCTAATTTATAGGAAAAAAATTATGAGCTTAACTCTTAATTCTTAAGTAACTCGCAAGTTTGAAATAGCAATTTTTTAAACTCATAAGGATCAAATTATAGCATGAACAGACAGACGGACTGGGGACAACTGGTGATCAGAAAAGCTCACTTGATCTTTCAGCTCAGGTGAGCTAACAAGAGTGCTGCTAACGGTACATAATGCGCCCTTGAAAAGCTAATACACACCATGATTTGTAGAACTTGGCTTCAGGTAGGTAGTATCATCAATCATCAGGGTGTGACATACTTTCTTTGCATCGTATAAACAGACAAATCATGTATTCTCTATGTAATATTTTCACTTGACATAAGGTGAATTGTACCAAGTTTGACAGTCCTAGCCCCAACAGTTCAGTCTGGTTACTTCCTACAAGGTTTCCTACTAAGTGATACTGCGACCTTGACCTCGAAAAACAATAGGAATCTTCCGCTCATCATGGTGATTAAATATACCAAGTTGTAATATCCTGGAACTTACGGTTCGGTCTGTATCCTGCCCACAAGGTTTTCCTACTTAGTGATACTACGACTTTGACCTTGAAAAACAATATGCATCTTTCTCTCATCATGGTGATCAAATGTACCAAATTGTAAAATCCTGGAGCTTACGGTTCGGTCTGTATCCTGCCCACAAGGTCCCGACAGACAGACAGACGGAGGACGTCAAACCATAATACATCCCGTCTTCGACGGGCATATAAAAAGTAAATGAATACCTCACCTCATTATCTCTCCGTGTAACAATGTTCTGTCAGGTACACTAAAACATTAAAGTAAGCAGCAAGTAATATATTTTATAATTTTTATTCTATTCCATGTAGCAATACAAAGTTAGAATATGTCCAGAAATATTATGTATTTAATTCCCACCACCACCACCATCCCTGTTAAATATATAACATACACACCTTCAAACATCATTAAATCTGTAGCAATTCGGATTCTCATCAAGTCCAAGTCTGCATTGGTAATGTTCGAGATGGGCTGTCCACTGAAATGTCTTTCAGCAAACTGTTATGTAATATTAATTTTGTGATAGTAATAGCAATTGCTGTTAATACATTTATAAAGTAAAAGAAACAATGAATTTTTCAACTGGCTTATAAACTTATATTTTCTTCATTTCATCTAAAAAATGCTTCTTGAACTTTTAGAAAAATACACATACCATAAGGCAATACACTCCACAATTGAAACTATCAGTTTGCTTTGAATGCTCTCTTGTTTCCACTTTCCACTGCATGTTATCCAGCTCATTCAGAGCAATCATCCTTGCACTCATGTACAAACTTTATGAAAAATATAGATTTAACTCAATAATTATCACCTGATAAATTGTCTCCAGTTTATCTTGCAGCTATGCATGAGTTTAAAGGGGCATGGACACGATTTGAACTGAAAATTTATAAATTTTATTTTCCCATTCTTAATGTTTACAGTGCTTATCTAAGGTATTTCTAATGGTCCGCAAAGATTTGAATGTCAGTAAATGTTGAGATACAAATGAGATACAGCACTTACAATTCTTTGTTATTTAAACAAGGCTCGTGGCATGTTTTTGTTTACATATAATCTATTAGTTAAGCACTGTAAAAAATGGGGAAATTAAATTTGCAAATTTTCAGTTTAAATTGTGTCCATGTTTAAAACCAAAGGAGATATGACAAACACTAGAAACTCTTAATTAAAAAAAATTCTGCTTTAAATGAAACTATTACTAGTATATTTAACTACATTTGTATGTAATGAAACCATGGCAATGAGCCTTACGCCCCTTTAACACACTTTGATATAAAGTGAAGATTCTGGTAAAAGACAGATATTGACATGTACAAACTTTGATATTTGTACATTCTCAGATTTACACACCACCAATTTCTTTGAATGTCCCTGATTTGGATCCTCCTCTCATTCAATGGATTGTAGAAATAAATCAATCCCTTCTTTGGTTCAACAATCTATGTATAAAGAGAAACATACACACAAAATACAAATTAGATCATAGAAATGTAATGTATCACTCACAATGGAATGTAGACTTTCATATTATGATCCCCAGATGAAGGATCCACACAATAAAACAGACTGTCTAGAACATGTCATGTCAGATCATTTATATGATTATATTATATTTTTTGTTGAAATAAATATCAGTATTAATATTTGTAATCATGAAAAAATATATCAAACAATAATCACCACTAATGTCCAATGCTGATGTTTGATAATAGCTCCTACTATGGCTTCACATTCAAACACTTTTAGCTATAAATGTAAAAGATCAAGAACTAAAATTATTTAGGATTTAAATTACAGACTAACGTTTTCTCAAAATATTACTACAGTGTTCAATCATGAAGTATATATGATCATTCATAAATTATATATACTTTCAGCACTTAGTCTAAATAAAACTTGGTATCACTATCATGACACAGGCACTTCATGTCACATCATAAGAAATATCACCTGCCTAATGTTAGACAAAGAGTTACTGTACTATGAAAATATCACACATATCCACTTCATTTTCTTCAAATTGAACAATTAAATGTTTTGTAAAGCTACCTTCTTTCGACAAATTTCCACTGAAAAAGTACCACTCATAATAGCAGTCATGGTTTGTGAAGGGTACATTGTGATCTGTTTACCCTTTTCAATTTCAGCTTGAACTATAAATGCGATGTATGCATCCATGACCTGCAAAAACAAATTATGCAACATTTTTTTGGAGTGCATAAATTAACCAGATAATCAAAATTTAAGGATGTTACTGAAAGGACTGCAAATTGAAACACTTGGAAGTACATGCTTCTAGCATTCAAATTATATATTGATGTAGCTTTATTTTTCAAATAAGACAAATACTGATGTTTATGAACATTTTCATAAATTTTTTGTATCTAACCTGATCTGTCAACCAGTTCCTACAAGCTAGTGACTTACAATCCTCATCTGTTATATTGTAGCCGGACACCTTTGCTATTATGTAGTTGGAACTTTCCTAGCTGCAATAATGTAGCCCTCTTTGATTTTTTTTTCTTTAGGGAGAGGGCTACAACTCCTTAGGATCTCCGTAATGGTGCAAATGCGGGAGTGATTCACTCCCGCAACATTTGCGCTCATTCTAAACATTTCCTGACTTAAATACGTAAATAAAATGATATTCTATGTTTCTTAGTCAATATATAAATTTACAACCTGCAACTTAAGATTTGTGAGGCTCTATTCTACCGTTTTCAACAATTTTCGATAAATTCCAATTTCTCCATTCATATTTGTGCGCCATGTTTGATGTACTGAAGTTTCAACTTCCGATTGTCAAGTCATTTGCATATGCCATATAAGGTAGTATTTACATCAATGGACAAATATGGAGGCGAAAGCTATTTCGTCGGTATTGAAAAGGTTTGAATTTAATATCAAGTTAAAAACCGAACAGCAGAGTGTAAATTCTTTCTGCAACAATATGATTTTCCTTTCTTTGTCGAAGTGGCTCGAGTAACTACATTTTCGCGCTGATTGTCAATGTTTAGGGTTTTCATTAGATCCACCTACGAGATCTCGTGATAACAAGCATGGCGGAGCAGACGAAGAATTTTGCATGCTGTATATTATATTTAATGAAAAACACCTTTATTAGACATGCCCGAGCACAAAGTTGGTACTCCTTTTGGTGTAAACAACATTTGGGACTAATACAGAGTTTATTATCGGTTATTCATAAAATTATTTTGCACCATTACGGAGATCCTATGGAATTGTAACCCTATCCCGAAAACGTCAGAATAAAAAAAAAATTGGATAGGGCTACATTATTGCAGCTAGTGTTAATCAAATGTGGATTCTAAAAAAAATCTAAAGAACTTTTAGTAAACTTGAAATCACAGAATTTTTCCCAAATCAATAACATTTAAACCTATGACTTTTCAACACTATGCAAGGTGAAGATAACGAACAGTGATCAATCTCATAACTCCTACAAGCAATACAAAATAGATAGTAGGGCAAACACGGACCCCTGGGCACGACCATTCCTCACGATAAATTAAAAGACTAGACTTTTTGACATCATAGACAGTTGTTTCTTCAACAAAAACGGAAATATTCATATCTAGTGATCAGTCATTCAAAAACTTACTTTGTTAAACACCACTCTGATTCCACGCACAAGTACTCCGAAGTTGAAATAAAAAATATGTTATAACGATCTAGTTCGTCAATACAACCTCGCATTGGGTCAAATGCTGTCTGACGTGTTTCATACCGATTGTTAAGCCGTTCTTGGCACACTGATTTTGACTGCTGATAACTCCGTTTACCTGATCAGGATATAGGGCTCACGGCGGGTGTGACCGGTCAACTGGGGATACTTACTCCTCCTAGGCACCTGATCCCACCTCTGGTGTGTCCAGGGGTCCGTGTTTGCCCAACTATCTATTTTGTATTGCTTGTAGGAGTTATGAGATTGATCACTGTTCGTTATCTTCACCTTGCATGTTAGAGTTCCTCATTGACAATATCTTCGTGGTCTTTGGTGATCAGGTCTTCCAACAGTCTGTTGAAATTCCCATGGGCACGAATTGTGCTCCTTTGTTAGCTGACCTGTTTTTATATTCATATGAAGCAGAATTTATTCAAAAACTTCTACGTGAGAAAATCTCTCGCTGTGGCCTTCAATTCGACTTTTAGATATATCGATGACGTTTTGTCTATTAACAATGATAGTTTTCATTCACATGTCGATTTGATATATCCCTGTGAGCTCGAAATAAAGGACACCACACGTCACAGAGTCGTCCACTTCTGCTTCATACTTAGATATTTTATTGAAAGTAGACATAAACGGCAATTGAAAGTAGACATAAACGGCAAACTGACAACTCAACTGTATGACAAACGGGATGATTTCAGCTTCTCCATCGTCAACTTCCCATATTTGTGTAGCAATATTCCATTATCACCTACATATGCAATCTCTATCCAGAGTTATCGTTCCCGCTACGCTCCACTAATACCTCTGTCAACGTCTAAAAAAAAATAGTCCGGAAACAGAGACACGTGACCTTTGTCACGTGTTGTTCAAAATGGCGACGACGCCAAAGATAGAAACGAAAATCGACTGTTTTTGTTTTTCACAAAATAATAGAATTATCAAATTAAATGGCAGAAAGCTGACGTCCAAAAACTTTGACGAGGAGCTAAGTTTACTTCTACAGGACAGTGATTTGGTGTCTAAACTTAAAATCGCTGACGCTGGAATATGCCGCAACTACCACAACAAAGTGAAGTGTTCGTTTGAGTTTATTAAACACCTCCGATCCTCTTGCAGGTCATTTGTAAATTTGCCTTATCATGTAAAAAGGGCAATGCCCTCTCCCCTTACGCCAA